>NC_046166.1:31088064-31223182 GCF_011064425.1 Rattus rattus | reverse complement strand
GCCCAAATGCTTGAATTACCCTAGATGCACAGAACACGTGAAACTCAAGAAGGATGACCAAAATGCAAATGCTTCACTCCTTCTTTAAAAGGGGAACAAGAATACCCTTGGGAGGTAATAGGGAGGCAAAGTTTAGAACAGAGGCAGAAGGAACACCCATTCAGAGCTTGCCCCACATGTGGCCCATACATATACAGCCACCCAACTAGATAAGATGGATGAAGCAAAGAAGTTCAGGGCGACAGGAACTGGATGTAGATCTCTCCTGAGAGACACAGCCAGAATACAGCAAATACATAGGTGAATGCCAGCAGCAAAGCACTGAACTGAGAATGGGACCCCCATTGCAGAAATCAGAGAAAGAACTGGAAGAGCTTGAAGGGGCTCGAGACCCCATATGAACAACAATGCCAACCAACCAGAACTTCCAGGGACTAAGCCACTACCCAAAGACTACACATGGACTGACCCTGGGCTCCAGCCTCATAGGTAGCAATAAATAGCCTAGTAAGAGCACCAGTGGAAGGGGAAGCCCTTGGTCCTGCTAAGAATGAACCCCCAGTGAACATGATTGTTGGGGGGAGGGCGGTAATGTGAGGAGGATGGGGAGGGGAACACCCATAGAGAAGGGGAGGAGGAGGGGTTGGGGGATGTTGGCCTGGAAACCGGGAAGGGGAATAACAATTGAAATGTAAATAAGAAATACTCAAGTTAAAGATGGAAAAAAAGAAAGAAAGAAAGTGGCATGTATTTGGGGGGCAGACAAAGTCACAAATCAGAGGAAGATTTGACAGAATGAGTCAGAAACAGGATACACTCAACTCTGAGGACAACAACACAGGAAAGAGAGGTGACTTAAAAGAACAGTGGAAAAGGGGAAGAGGGAGAGGGAGAGGGAGAGGGAGAGGGAGAGGGAGAGGGAGAGGAGGTAGTTTACCTGGACAGGACAGATTTAGAGATTGGTTACAGGTGAAGACAGAAGGAGCCAGATTAGAACAGATTGCCAGAGTTTGTTTGAGGCCAAGAAGAGCAATTCAGTTGGAAGTGGGAAGAAGCTAGTTTGAATCATTCAGCTTGGAGAGGAGTTGGCAGCCAGACCAGGTGCAGCCAGAGTTCAAAAAGCACTAGAAAAGGCGAGTTTATTGAGCAGTAAGCCTCCAAGATGACAGTTACATCTAGCAAATAAAGTTAAATTTATTCCAACATGAAAAGGTGCTTGGTTTTATTTAAAACATAAGACATTATAATATCCATGATTTTAGTGATATTATTCTATAAACATGGACTAATTTGCTCTATTGAGAATTAAATCATACAGTAAGGTTTTCATAGCCTGGATAACTGCATGGGATAATTAATACTATTTATTTTTAACTTTTCTTTGCCATTCATTCCTCTCATCCTTTATTTAAAACAAATTGAGGTTGCATTTTATTAGTATTTCCAACTAACACTTGTTGAAACAGAATTGTATGACTTTTTCTGGGTATATTTTATATACCTTAGTGCTACACTGTCTCACATCATGAATTTTGCTTAAACAGTCTTTACTGTGCTGGATTCATCTGCTGGGGGTGGGGAGGCATTTCATAAAAATATCATTCTTTGTGAACAATCTATAATGAAAAAATAAAAAAGACATAAAAGTTTTGGAGAGAAACACTTCAGAAATATAGGAATAAGAAAGTGTGGGTGGTATAGATAGGTTTACAAAATGAATCAGGATTTATTTACAACCAAATTTGAGGAAAATGGGTTTGTAATCAATCACTACAACCTGAATAAAATAGTCACATAGTCTAAGGAATGTGAACGTCTGAATCAGACATGTTGTCCTGAGGAAACAGTTGATTGGATTTCCTTTAGCTCATCATTAAATAACATTTTAGTCATTTTATCTAACCAAGTGACTAGAACTAGCTCTATTTCCTAGGAATAAATCAAATAGATGATTGCAAGGCAAACCAATCATGTCTGATTTCCTAAGTCATTTAATGTTCAATAACAAAAAAACAAGTCAACCAAGGGGTAAAGAGCTAATGATATGACTTTTCTTTTTTTGGCTTCTTTAATTTTGATATCTCAGCATCCCAAACCAGGATTCTGTATTCCATTTCTCTTTTCCTCTGATGGTTATAAATAACGACATATTCGATTCATGGTATTATGATTCTAAATCTTGAAGTACAGGTTATTTTACTAGATGTATTTTTAAAAAGGTTGATTGTAAAGGTGCTGAGAATGGGAGGTCACACCTGCCCGATACAGGCAGACATTTTCAAACCTATCCATTTTGAGTATGCACACTTATACTTTACAGAGTAACCTGGACTTGTATTTACTACAATTCCCAAGGCTAAATTACAGGTGATTTTTATAACACCACAACCTCACTCAGTAATTCACAGCATACGGCACAATCCAGGCCTTTCTCTGGCTGCCTAAATGCCAGCTTGGAGGCAGGAGGGCTCTAGCACTGTGAGAGCGACTCGGTTATAAGACTGAGTAGTGCGGACTTGACATCTGCCTCTGCCATGACTATGATTTGGGGTCTGATTGTAATCGGAGCCTTACTTTTTTGCCTTCATATTTTTATTCCTAAATTGCATATAGTTATTGCTTACCATGTATGGTATAGAATTAATATAAGTGACACACAAATGTATACATGGAACAGAAAATAAATAAATGACAAACCGCAAGCTTTAGTGTGCTCTTTCAACAAACTACGTTCAGAAATGAAAAAATAAAAAAGGCAACAGAAAATTTATGGGGACTTTGGGACAACGGTAACTACAAAGGTAGCTTAAGTCTTCTTCCACCAATTCAGTTCTAGAACACCCAAACACTGTAATCTCAGCAGCCAAAACCTGCCTCTGCCTTCCAAGTTCTGGCATGTGCCACCACCTTCCAGCTAAAAATATGTCTTTAATTGAAGTAGAGTTATAATACTTTCCCTCCCCCCCTTTCCTCTTACCTTTTTCCAGCCCCTTCCTCAAACTCCTGAGGTCCTCCCACTTCAAATTGATAGCATCTTTTTCTTTTACTATTACTGTAACACAATATACATCACATATACAACCATATATATACATATATAATATATATGTGTGTATATATATATATATATATATATATATATCATGCTGAGTCCATATTTGGTGTGTGTGTGTGTTTTCATGGTTTGTGTGTATGTGTTTTCATGGTTCGACACACTACATTGGACAACCTACAAAGACTCAGTTTGTCAGATCACCTTGTTAATTTGTGTTACATTTTATCTTATATTGCATTTACTAAGTTGGAAGAATAACATACTTAACTGTACCCGAGTTTCCTGGAAACCTCCTCAGAATACAAAGAAGAAGGAAGGGCCAGCTTTTGTTCTCAACCATTCTAATTCTATTTTCCTATATGATGTAGAAGTTACAAAGCTTTCATCAACAATTACCGACTGCTTTCATTGTCCTCATGTGGGAGTTCTAAGAGACTGTTTGAAATGAATTCAAGGAACAAGAAAGCGCACAGTGCAGCCTTCTATATTAAACAAAAAAACCCCAAAAAGCCAGCAGAAAACTATCCACTTGCTCGATGTGCACCCAATAGAGTGTCAATACAAACAAAACAGGTACAAGCTAGAAAGCCTGTAGGAATCCAGGGGACGGGGACCAAAATTAGGTTCTTTGGATGTGCACAGTACAAAGGAAGTCCTGTTTGTAACAGGACCTTTTTGAATGGCAGACTGACTACACTCAGCCAGACAGTTGTTTATTAAGATTTACTAAGACATTGGTCCAATTTACAAGGGCCTCAGAAATACCACATATAGCACAAACCGTAAATGCTCTGTTCAGACCCAGGAAGTCACTTACTAAACAAATTACTAGACAAATTACTAAATCTGAGTATGTTGATCAACCACACTGCCTCACAGCTTTCTCCAAAAAGGGTCCAGTAATCAATCTTCATATTAATTAATGCCATCTTAGCCACTGAACCCTAGGTGAAACAACCCACATCATTTTGGACTTAACACAGGATGTATTTTTTTTAATCAAATCCCTCTATTAGAAGCACAAAATGATTTACTTCTTTGACATTAGGAAAGTGAAGTATCTAATTAGAGAATATATTCCAGATTTATAATGACACATGACAGAGACTCCAAGAACTTCCTAAATTTAATGCACTATTATAAATTACACAATGGATCGCATTAGCATAATTGTCAAAGTAAGACACCGAGTACCTTAAAGGAATGTTACTCTGGGAAAGAGTGTAATTAGTAGAGAGGGCTCCCGTCCCGTGGTAATCAGTGTGGTGGTTTGTGAATCCCACACCATCTCCTTCTCAGCACGTGGCAGAATTAGATGTGCTCTGGGAATTAGATGTAGCAGGTGATTTCTTTGGCTACAGACCTGTCTCTCTCGCCACATCCATCTTCCCCTTCGAGCTCCGTGATTGACAATATATAAGATGGCATCTGGTTCCACCAGCCCGGCTGCCTGAGTGATTACAAAAGGCAGAGTCTTGCTTCCAACCTGCTACAGAAATAAAGCATATCAAGAAGTAAATAAAATTTGCACATCAGGATGCTGAGGTGTTGGACTTTGCCAGTGTCCTAACCCAGCCTGTCTTGTCACAGTAGTGTACCCAGGAATACAGAGGATCAATCCTTGAACATCACAATCAATAGTGACATAAAGACAGGCCCTCTGTCTCTGTTCTGCTTTTGTTTTTGAAAAGAAACTCTAGTAGTTGCTATGAGAAAAACATCACCAAATTGGGCCAATTAACTGAGTATTCTCAGAGATGTGGTGGGTGAAAGGGAGGGCAGATGTTACATTGTGAGAACACACAGAAACTGAGTGCTGGCCATGACAGGCAGTCTAGAGCACATCCTTCTGCATGTACTTCTATTAAAATTAACGAGACAAAGGCTCATCTATTGTTTAAAGCAATGTATTACTACCCGTTTAGGCTCTGATATTTATCTTCCTGATCAAAAATTAAAAAAAAAAAAAAACAACAAGCCAAGACAGGAACATAGGAGTTATTTTTGTCATTTTAAAAAATTGAAATGCAAATGTAGATGCCATTGGCTCCATTAAAAGTCACATTGTTTTTATTTCCTGAAAGAAGGGATCTCATTGTTCTTGTTCAGAGCTGTATTTCTAGAATTTAGAATGGTACTCAGACCAAGTGGATCAAAATGAGCACTTCAAAAATACAATTGTGCCTGCATTTTAGATAGAGGTTTTCATTAGTTACAAGGTCAAAACAAGTACCAGTCTGGTGGCTTCCCCCAAATCCAAACGCCATGATAGGTTATAGCAATAGAAACATCAGACCGAGGACAAAGGACTAGAACTCATCCCAATAAACGCTTATTTGCCTGAAAATGGACACACAGAGACCATGCACTCATTACCAAATTCTATTGTAATATGTTTCTAAGGTTTTTTTGAAAATACAATTTGGTACCAGAAAATGAATAATATTTGTAAGACATAAATGAGTTTTTTAAAAAAGAAAAGGGGGGTTTCTTGGTTACTCTTGGGAAAAGAATCTAACATTATATCATAAACTATGGGCTTGTGAGATAGCCCAGCAGGTAAAGACACTTGCTGCCAAGTCTGATGACCCAATTCAATCTGGGACCCACATAGTAGAAAAAGAGAACTGATCTCAAAATATTGTCTTATGATATCTACATACTCACTGTGGTACACACACACAACACACACACACACAACACACACACAGATAAATTAATAAACAAATAATTTTTAAGGGGCTAGCAAATTTCCCTTAGATAAATAGTCCCTTATTTCCGGTTCGAGTTGATGTTTAAATGCTGGTACTGAAAAAAAATGCAGTATTGACGACAGTGCACAGGAAAGAGGACTGTTTTTCTTCTTTAAGAGGTGCTGTGGTCAGGAGAGAGCATAGAAATGTATGTGGTGCACACATATACAACGGTCATGACCCCCACAGAAAACAGAACCGTTTGCCTGTGACGGGGTGGGAAACACTGCTGCATGCAGAGAAAATGGACTCAGCTCCAAGAGGGGGCTTAAAGGGACAGTGCAAGGAATTATGCTAATCTGGCCCCTTTAATGTAAGACAATCAGTGTATATTAACTTGCTTAATCTGGTTAATGCTCTATAGACGGTGACGCTTCCTGGGTCTTTATTTGTTGGTTTTGTTTCTTTCTTTCTTGCTTTCTTGTTTTGGTTAAAGAAACAGACTTAGACACTTACTAACATTTCTAGGTTTATATAAACTAGGGCCAAAACCCAAAATCATGTGGCTCTCTTTTGCAAAACAGTGAGGATTTAATACAGACATAACTACCTTCGAATGTAAAAGAATGTCACAAGGCTGGGAGAGTGGATGCTTTCACATCCTCAGAGGTTGGTCTAGTATGTATGTAATTAGCAAAGAAGAGAGAGTATTTCAGGGTAAGGAAATCTGTTAGAATTTTTTCTTCGGGAATGATGTTTTAATAAGAATCATGGGAAAATTATGTAAAGAGGTGTTCTCCTTCAGGGAGCCTGTATGGGTCTGACCCCGGTCCTCTGCATATCCGTTATGGCTTAGTACCTTTGTCTTCTCGTGGGACTCCTGACAGTGGAAGCAGGAGCTCTCCCTGAGTCTCTTCCCTACTTGTGGGAGCCTTTTCCCTCTACCGGATTGTCTGGTTCACTCTGATGTGATGGTGTGTGCCTGGCCTTACTGTAGCATCATATAACATGCTTGGTTGATGTCCCTGGGAGGGGTCTTCTGAGGGGAAGATCTGGGATCCCAGGGAGAGGGGGAGTGGGGGAAGGTATTAAGGAGGAAGAGGATACCATTGGGATGTAATATATGGGAGAAATTTTAAAAAGGAATTTTCTCTTGGGCTAAGGGTGTGTATATACTGGCGAAGTGCTTATCTAGCATGTGGGAAGTCCTGCATTTAATCCCTCGAACTACAAAAGACTAGGCACGGTGGCACACACCTATAAAGCCACCACTTAATGAGTAGAGGCAGGAGGATCAGAAATTTGAGGTCATCCTCTGATACAGAATGAGTCCAAGGACACTCTGGGATATATAAAACACACTCTTAAAAGGTTAAAAAAAAAGATAGGGCCAGCAACATGGCTCAGTGGTAACAAGGGCTGCTACCAAGCCTGATGACCTCAGTTCAATCCCCAAGAGATACATGGTAGGAGAAAGCAGAATACAGTAAGTGATTCTGTGACCTCTCCACACACGCTGCCACTTATGTGTCCACATACATGCATAAAATAAAGCATATATGCGTATGTATGTATGTATGTATGTATGTATATATATATGTCTTACATGAACTTTAGCAAGAGAAAATTTTATTTTATACTAATTGTATGTAGATAAAAATCCCATTTCCAATAGAAGGGACTCAATAGTTTTGTAGGTACCTTCCTTCAAAGATTATCGAAGTTTCTATGATCTGGTCAGAAATACATTCATACATTCATATATATATATATATATGACATATATATGTATGTATATATATACACACATATACATACATTCACACACACACACACACACACACACACACAACCCAACCTAAAAAAACTGTGATCTGGAGCAACCAAGGTAAACCTTCCCAATGAGGTGAATCCTCATTGATTAATTGGAATATTTTAGAATCTTACATTGGATAATGGTTGGAGTGATCTTAGTAGTAGGATTTTGTTGTATATATATGAGAGAGAGAGAGAGAGAGAGAGAGAGAGAGAGAGAGAGAGAGAGAGGGAGGGGGAGAGAGAGAGAGGGAGAGAGAGAGAGAGAGAGAGAGAGAGAGAGAGAGAGAGAGAGAGAGACTGTTTCCTGATTTATTGCCATTTGGGGGTTGGAGGAAAATACCCTCTCCTAGATCCACTTGGACGTTCTGCCCTAGAGTACCAGCTCCAGAGCTAGGCTACTCTGGAAATAGTTTCCTCCTTGACTGAGTGGAGAGCGCAGTGGAAAGCAGTTACAGAGCTGGGAGCTGACTCCAGTACCCACAGCGTCCTCTCTTACACTCTATCTCTTCCTTACTTCCTTTAGGCCAAGGTTTTCAGTGCCAAAATCAGCATCTACCCCTGACAGGAATCTAACCTGACTTTGAATCTCTAGCTGCCATCCCCTTCCTCTTCATTCTGCATTCCCCCCCCCTAAACTGAAGAAGATTAAGATAATTAAAAATGTCCCCCTTCAAAACATGTATCGCCCTAGAAGCACACACACTCTCGTTACAAAGGTGCAGTCCCTGCCTTTGATTCACTGCCAGCGTCTCCACTGGCTGAGGTTTACAGATGGGCTGGTGACTGCTGTTAAAAACGCCAAGCATGGCACAGAATACTAAAGAAGAACGCCGTGTAAATAGAGTTGCCAAGCTCTTTGTATTGAGCTGACAGTTCTGTATCTTAACATTAGCAATCTCCCAGACACGCGTGCTACTCAGGTTCAAGACGACCCCTGATGAATCAGTTCAATTGCCGTGATGCGGGCCAAAGAGTGAGGATACAAACATCTTCATTGTGAGGATGGTGTCATTTTTTATTAGTTTTCAGAATCCTTCCGTTAGATTTGCACTGTTTTACTTCTGCTCCTCAATAACATTTAAATTTAACTTCTTGTTCACCCATCTTACCACTTGTTTTTTTTGCCTTGTGTGATTTTCCTGCCTTCAGGTACATATGAATTATTTATGGACCCATATGATTTTCTCTCAACATCTCTGTGCTGTGTTCTGAGGGGAAAGTTATGAAGGAATATTAAATAAGATCAGAGCAAAACCAAGGGAAATGCAATATGGTGATGCGTGTGCACTGATAGTACCAACCGTCGAGCATTCCTGGACTTGGCTGGGCAAACCAAATAGGAACAGCTACAACTGTCTTCTCTAGTTGCCCATTTTATAATGCCCTACGGCAGCATCACTTCCTAAAAGACACACTGTTTACTACTGTAAGCCCTCCTCCCTTCTAATCTATCCAGCCCACTTACCTGCTTCTGCCCCCAAGTATGTCACTGTCCACAGCAGAATGCATTTTGTTAGCAGTGTAGGAAGTGGATGGAACAGAAAGGAAGATCAACTATTATATTATGCTAGAGGATAAATTACAAAGTGCTGTTTCCCCCCAACCAGATGCATTCTGCAAATCAGACCCTGTAGTAGCTGCAAAAGGCAGACATTTCTAGACTCATATTTTGCATCCATCCTAAGCTGCCGTTTAATCCACATATACAATTGTATAGCTCTTCCTTGCTGCTCACGGGGAGCAGAATTTGCCACACTCATCTGTCCTAACAATTCATATCCTTCACACGGCTGTTCTCAAAGATCTGTCTCTCCCTTAAGATTCTCCCCAAAAGGTGTAAAATCAAGCTTTTTCTAGAAAGGAGTAAAACAGTTTTAGTCTGAAAGCCATGGTTTTACATTTTCATCTTCTAAGCTCTCCTCTGTGGGGAGTAAGCCCCTTTCTTGGCTTTCCAATTGAGAAGAAAAATGAAAGGATATTTGAAGTCTATCTTGATCTCTGCATCTTTCTCTCTCTCAACACCTGCTTCTCTCATCTAACCCGAGTCTGCTATAAAATTCCCAGGCTAGAAATTATACCTCATCCATCACAAAGTTAGAGATCGGAAAAGGTACCTATCGGAGGCCATTGTAAAACCATCTGCCTCAAACTGGCTCCTGAGGATGGGCAGAGTAAAGCACTCTGCCGGCTTGTCGCATTGACAGAGCAAACCATAGGACATTCAGTCAACTAGAGTCAGCAATAAGCCGTACTCCCTAGTATTCCCACCCAACCCCCACACTCTTAAACCTATTCCAGTGTATCTTGTGGAATTCTTTTAAGTTCTTTTTCTTTGACAGCATATGGAATACAGAAAGAAACAAAAAAAGCTTTCAGGCAAAATGACCTCTAGAACAACCTTGCAGTAATATGGCTAGAAAATTAAAAGTGACCTTGCTATGTAGTTCCTTCCTGACAGCACTCTTATTCCCTTGATATTCTGTAAGTTCATTTCTCTGTAAAAGATATCACTTCATTTATATACTATAGTAGGAACAGACCAAAAACAAAAAACAAAAACAAAAACAAAAACAAAAAAAACCAAAAAACAAACAAACAAACAAAAACCCAGAGAATTCTCTTAGCTTAGTGTTGTGAACACTTTATTCATCTTTAGTATATGTCTTAAGGCTCATGAATTACTTGCTTTCCAATGACATTTGTGCTGTGGTTTCATTTTCTGTGTCTATGCATCTCCCGTGTTAAGGACTCATGCTACTTCATATTACGTTTTGTCACCACTATCAAAAACTCCAAAGATGATAAATCGCCACTAAAAATCTGTGTGTCATTGCTTAATGTAATTCCTTTATAAAGCTGTTCATTTTAACGCCTCCTTCTAGATTGTTAGTGGTGCAAGGCACATTTTCTCCACTCTCCTCGGGAGAGGATACCATGGACCAGTTGGTAGCTGTGGACAGATTCAGAATGCCCATCAATCCACTGTGCTTTCGTGTTAGAGAGAATTGAAACACCAGCTAGAAAACGTGATAGCTTCAGCTCCGGGGCTGAGGAAGCCAGCCAGCTGCTGGTTAGTTTGGAAACTAAAAGGATTCCCAAATCTTCTATCCAAAGAGGATGAATACACCCATGTTAGGCCATCATCACAAAGGTGGCAACCAAGGTGGGATTGGTGTACCGCTGCGTGTCTTGTAGGTCATTCCAGCGAAGATATAACAGTGATTTCACACAGATGCTGACAGGAGCAGCAGGGTGTGCAGTTCCACAGTGGCCTAGTAGTCAGAGAGAAGATCTCTCTTTGTCTTTCCCATAGATGGATAAGATCAGATGATTGAAAGCATGTGGTCCTCACAGCCATATTCTTTAATACTCTGATGGTAATAAATTACTCCAGTGCTACCGATAATCAATATTCTGTCTTTAGCAACCGAGACTCTACAATCAGGTGCTGTAAGCATCTACTTTAATCAGTAGTGAGCAAAATATATGTATGAATTCTGTTCATAGATAAAAGCCAAAGTTATAATTGGAGTGATCACAGTAATGTGAATGAGTGCTTCTCAGATTTTCTTGCTTCAAGTCTCTAGCCTGGTATATACACAGTGGGATAGGAGGAGCAGAGGTGAGCAGGGGTGTGGCTCCCTTCTGCATCCAAGGATTCCACCCTCCCACCCCCACCATGACTCTCCGACCTGTTCACAGGTCCTGGAGTTGGAATGAAAGCAGTATGGCAGTGTAAGTTCCAATGGCCATCAGGATCTTGGGGAAGGGGTGGTACCAAGGTGAAGAAATCCACTTTGCTAACAAAAATGCCAATGTGGAAACTGCTGCTCTTTCCTTTTTCCAAGGATTCTTAAATGAAGTGACTCTGGGGTTGACTGCATGGATTTCTGTGTTGTTCTTTTGTTTCTGCAAAAGAATGCAAAGAGACCTACCTACCTAAGAGATGAAGATGTGTATCCCCACAATGGCGTGTGAGTGTGCGGGCATGTGCGAGCGCTTAAAAATGCTCTGTAACAAATGTTCACATGCAGTTGACAAATGATAGTCTCATCTTACATTCGTGTTAAGTCATTTAATGTTAACAGTAAATGCAAAGCAGGTGTTGAGAGGGGCCCACAGCAATTATAGCAAGATGACACATCAGTGGCTGTTATAATGACTTAACGATTAAGGGTTAGCTGGAAAATCTTGTTACAAGCAAGAGACTACTCTGCACCACCGTGGTGTGGAAGTGCAACAATTAAGCTGGCTTCCTTGCCAACTTGGTACTCAGAGCTGGAAAACACCCTTTGGATTAACATTTCCTTATTTCTCATCCTGCTCACTGTACCAAGTGAAATGATTACGTGACTCTGCTAACTTCCGACCTGCCTTCTGCTAAAAGATTTATTCTTACGTGTTTTCTATTCCATATCCCTTTCCCCTCAGCGTAAGCCACACATCAAATCACACATTCTGTAAACTATGCTCAAGCCGCATGTGTTTATTTCATAAAATTATGCACACCTTGCCTCGTCAGGACTAAAGCTAACAAAATAGATTCAGCACCAGTTTGAAGCCCTTTCCAAGACTTCTTGAAATGTTGACTGGGGTTTTACAATGATAATTTGAGAGATGGGTAAAGCTTGATTTTTTTGTTTGTTTGTTTGTTTGTTTTACTCCCATATACCAAAATTCCATCTGGATTCACCTCTTTTATTCATTTCCCTTTTCCTTTTAAAATTTGACCTGGATAAGATTTCAGTTCCATGGGTATTATTCCTGCTTTCGCTCAAAGACTATAATTAAGTCTTCTGTTTGTTCCAACTGCAATTCATTCAGGGATAAGAATCATTTGGATAAGAGCAAAGCCACTGCTTTTCTAGGTTCTTCCCACAGTAAAACAGGAGGCAACAGTAGAGTGATTACTAGCTGCTCTAAAGTGAATTATAATACACATGACAAAACAAATTCACTTTTTAATATAAAATGGGATGTAGAATTTTATTCCATCAACCACCTGTCAAACCAACCCACTTAGAAGTTCTAAAATAATTTCTAACCTTTAGATTAGTTTTTTTCATCTTCATCCTCAAAAATCACATCAAACACCAAATGACAGCCCTGTTCTTGAGTTTGTGTGTGTGCCTTCTTTAAAGGCAATTAATCCATTATGTCAGAAGTATCCCTTCATATCCTGTGTTTTGGTTCTCCCAGGTCTCAGAGCTACACTTAATTCAGCATGTTCTAGAACTAACTGATGGTTTAAAAAAATACCCTGCTTTTTGATGACTCTCATTCAACCTAGAGTCATGTTATTATGGCGTAATTGGACATTGGAAAAAAGAAAACCAAGGTTGACTTTATAAACAGGCTTAGCTTGGGAATAGCTATGTAGAAACCGATCTAAAAACACCCAGCAAATTGAAAAGTAACAAAAATCATTGTGTTTTCAGAGGACGCTTACTTAGTATTAACTTCTCTGCAGTTGGACCACTGAAAGCATAAAGCGGTTACCGAAGTCAAGTGGATAACGGAAGGCGTCCCAGTGAGAGCTTCCAGACTCCACGGTCGGCCATTGCTTCATTAACTTGAAAAGGAAGGGGCTTCAACCCTAATGTTCCAAGGGAATTTTCTCCTTCCGAGTTGATGAGATCTAGTAGACTTCTTACTATTGCAGTGTGAGTCTCTGCCGCGCGACCTTTCCTAAAATTTTAATTAGTGCATTCCTTCAATTTTTTTTTCTTCTGAAGCTAGGGCTCAAAAACCTAGGGTGTTTGAGATGCCAGGCAAACGCTCTACCACGGAGCGATGCCTCCAGCCTTTACTTCTCTCAATTATTTAAGGAAATTGATCCGTTGATGCCTCTAGTCAGCCAGATCATCGAGGAGCACACTGTTTATCCCTGCTCCGTTGCTTGTGCGGGCCCTTGCTGTCTACGGTTCCGCTCTCTCCTTCCTGATTTTCCGTTCTGGTGTTTCCTGCATGTCTCAGTCCAGTCTTGACTTTTCCCCTTCAGGCTTCTCTTGACGCCACTGTTATAGTATCAGTCTTTCTCTTTTTGAGTTATTTACATTACATTTATAATATTCTCTCCTTTTTTAAAAAATGCTTTCTCAGCACGTAATGATTGACAGAACATTAGTATCTCTATGGTCACATTAGAGACTGCTTCTTTCAAACAGAAAGACAATAAAAAAAGAAAGTTTCTGCGTCTCCGTAATGGCAAAGCTGTCATCGTCAGTGTAAGCGTAATGCACAAATGCACACCTAGTGGAACACATTCCTTAAGCTGAGAGGCTCTGTTCCCTTTCCTGATTACTTAGCATCCACTTGAATCACTCACAGGAGAAAATCTCTGTCAGCATTAATATTTAGCAGCATGTTCAATAATCACATTGCCTTGAATAAAGACGTCTAACCACCATTTCATTAGCTGTGTGGTGTCTTATGGCCTGGTTATTACTTCTATGTAGAAGATACAGTCAATCAGCATTTCCACAGGTGAGCGCTGCCTTGGTTTTGGGAGATCACATGTCAACACGGTGACACCTATAGGATCGTAAGCTCAGGTGACTTTTAAGTGTCTCAGAAGGTCCACATCGCAGAGGTCCTTGGGAAGCCAACTGGTAGCCACTGCTGGCCACTTCCAGCTATGACATCACTAGCTGTGTGATCACAAGGTGTCAAACAAAAGGGTCTTTCTCTAGGTGCCACTTTGGTACATCATCAACTTCAGTGTTGGCCTTGAGGTTCTCCTGAAATGATCACTGGAGAGATGCTGGAGGCCAGCGTTCTGGGTCTACTCTGGTACATAGGACCCTGGCCCAAGCTTGGCCAGAAGACGACTGCTTGAAGGACTTTGGAAGCCATGGCTTTGGTGACAGTTTGCAGACTTTGTTGGTTTTTGGCCTCTATGCCATTTTATATTTTCATTTTATTTATATCTGTCTTACATTACACATTTTTATGGGCTACATTTCACACATCTGTATCTCCTATTGGTAAATAATACTTCTATTTTATTTAAATTCATTTTTATATTAAATTATTAAGGTACTCCTTTTATTCCATTGTCATCCTAGATCTGGTGATTTGCATTTGGAGACAACAAAATGAATAAGCCAGATTAAAAACGGGGGAGGGGAAAACCCAGCACCCAAACCAGGTTATTAACACAAAGGATTTAGCAGGCAGAACAGTTTACAAGGTTGGAAGAGCAGAAAAGGAGAAGAGCCAGTGCTAAAGCCAAGGATTAGCAAACCCAGGAAGTAGCCAGCACGTGTAGGAGGGCCAGAGGGCCAGGAAGGGAGATAGTCTTCTGGGGTTCAGAGCTGCCGTTGTTCACAGGCAGCAGTCACAGATGGTAGGACTCACTGAGAATCCTAGGAATGTTGAGAAGACACACCACAGACAGAATTATCAGCCAAGTGAAGGAAAAGAGGAGACATGTGGGTTTAGCCCGTCCCCTTTGCACCTCTTACATTTCAGACTGCTGCCAATGACTCTTGGTAGCCAAACTAAACACAGACCAACTGGCAAAGAGGCCTGGGCAATGTTCTGTGTGCAGAACAAGACAGGGGATACAGAAAAGTACATGTGCAAACAACTGACACGTGGAGAAGCGGCACTGAACAAAACCCAAACTACTCTACATGTAAGGGAACCTTGCACAGCTCAAAATAATTCCCAAGTTACGTGCTGTCTGTGTCTTTACTGGGACCTTGGTTTAACAATTTGTATTTCTTGAATAATAGTTTGTGGTTCCTTTTATTCTAGCACAAATAACAAAATGCTAAGGCTTTGTATCCTTGGCCTGTTTTAAAGGTTCCCAGCTGCACTCTGGTGTCTAACTCTCACATCTAAGAAAGAATTTCTAAAATCCAACTCTGAATTTTATCTAATCCTTTAAATTCTGTTCGTCCCCTTACTACTTTTTAAATTTTATACCAGATATACCAAAATTAAATGCATACTTTATCCATTGACTAAGATTTGATGTCTGTGTGTTTGTGTGTTCGTGTGCTTGCTTACGTATGTGCATATATTCATGTGTTTTCTTATGTGGAGCGTGGGCCCATGCACTCAGGTGTGTGCATGGGAAGCCAGAGGACAGTCTCAGGAAATAGCTCTTTCTTGGGCTTTTGTTTGTTTGTTTTTGGAGACGGATTCTCTCAGGGTTCTAACTTGTCAAGCAGGCTACACTCATGGCCAGTAAACTCCGGGGATGCCTGCCTCTGCCTCCCCAGTGCTGGGATCACAATGCTGAGCCACCATGCTCAGGCTTTTTTAAGGGTTCTAGGGAACTAACTCTAAGATGGGATCACAAATAGATGGCAAATTTTTCTTTGATAATCTATCTATCTACCTTTATATATGAAATATATATTATTATATATCAAATATATAATTGTATATATACTATATAAAATATATGATATATTTACATAAATATAAATCATTTATGTGAATAAATACAAATCATATATAATATATATTGTGTATATATATATATATATCCATTGGGTCTAGACACTCTGAAATCAGCTGATTTCTGCCTATGACCAGTTGTCATTTCCTGGTCTTCGTTTGCTGCAAGGAAAAGCTTCTTTGACGAGGTTGAGACCTACACTTATCTGTGTGTATAAGGATACATTTTAGAATGTAGTTAGAAATTATGCTGGTATAGTAACAAGGTGGTAGTAGCTTTTTCTCTAAGATTCATAAGAGAGAGGGAGTTGACTAGATACTCAATACCAGAAATTATTTCTTCCTGCTGAGTGGATCTTAAATCCAAACCAACAGCTGTTGGTTACGAGGGCTTCTGCTGCACCTTTAGGGATAACTTGTCATGATGGTCATTGTGGTTCATGGGTTCCCTAACTGGGCGGGACTATTGGCTGCTTCCCTCCCTTAGCATTTGATAGCACTGTCTGGTCCTATGAAAGCTAGACCTGAGGGAAAAGGCTTTCATGTCAGGTCCAGCTTGAATAGCCCAAATTCTGTGTCTGAAGTGTGTGGTGTCTTTAGCAACAGAAATTACCTTTAGCTTGTGGGAAGCTCCCAGGGCAGTCTCAATAGCCTGTTTGCCTTGTGAGTCACTTGTCAACTCAAAAGGAGTTTTCTCATGCTTGATACTGGGGGTTTTATGGCTTTCATGGGGAAACACTCTCAGGCCAATTGGATATATACAATATATAAAAACGTGTGCGCGCGCGCGTGTGTGTGTGTGTGTGTGTGTGTGTGTGTGTGTGTGTGTACCTGTCTTCGTTAGACTTCTGTCTTAGGGTTTAACTGCTATGAACAGACACCATGACCAAGGCAATCTTATAAGGACATCATTTAACTGAGTCTGCCTTACAGTCTCAGAGCTTCAGTCCAGTATCATGAAGGCATAAATATAGCAGCATCCAGGCAGGCATGGTCCAGGAGGAACTGAGAGTTCTACAGCTTCATCTGAAGGCTGCTAGTGGAAGACTGACTTCTAGGCAGCTAGGTTGGAGGTCTTAAGGCCAAGCCCACAGTGACACACCTATTCTGACTAGGCCACACCTCCTAATAGTGCCACTCCCTAGGCCAAGCATATACATACCATCACAAAAAGTACACTCTATTTTTATGTGTATTTTAGGAGAATATGAAATAATAAAAGGCTTTTTCAAACATCCTTAGTCGTCCCCATTTTCCTTCCCTCTCCTTCGTTAAGGATCTCCCCAATTAAAATCTTTATCTCCATTTTCTCCATTGCCTTTCACAACACAAACTAGCTTTGGCAAATGCAAGATGTATTGAATTAATCTAACTGGAAAACTCAAGTCTAGAACATTTTCTCCTGTGTAGGCTTTGGGGTTGGGAGTTGTTTGTTTAACACAGGGTCTTGCTATACACTAGAAACAGGCTGACCTTGGACTCTTACATAAGCTTCCTGATGCTAGGATTTCAAACGTGTGCCCCCACACCCAGCTTCAGTCTAAACTCAGTGTTTCTAGTATAACTGGATCTGAGATGGAAGTGTTATCCATTGGAGATACTGTTTCTGTTCCCCACCCCTCCCTTTGATGGTCGGTCTCCTCAAGGGAGATATTCCCAGCAGAGCTCAGATTGGTTTGCCAGGATCACATGTCTACAGTGTTGCAGTCACTAAAGCCTCCTCAGGGGTAGATTCTGTTCAGGCAGAAGGAGTGCGACTTGGGGTGGGGCTAACAGTGTTGTCTTCCCCATTCAAATCAAGTTAGCATTGGAGGAGAAGGTTGCTTTTAAGAAAAGGAAATTGGGGTTGGGGATTTAGCTCAGTGGTAGAGCACTTGCCTAGCAAGTACAAAGTCCTGTGTTTGGTCCTTAGCTCCGGGGGTGGGGGTTTGGTGGGGGGAAGGAAGTTAAGGAATTAAATAAGAAATTAAGGGATTAAATAAACGGGCAATCAAAATGCTGTGGATTCATTACTCTGTTTACAAAGTTCATCGCCCTTCTTACTATGATTTCCCTAAAAAACACTTTGCTATAATATTTGTCAATTATGCAACTTACAATCCATCGACTCCCGAGCTCTTGCCTTCAGACAACATCCGTCCACCAAGCTCTGTTACTTTTCCATCAAAAATGGCTGTAATAACTGTCATTTGCTTCTCTCTTCTGTGCAGTCACCTAGATTTCGATCCAGTTTTCTCAACCTTGGCATTACTGACAGTGTGGCTTGGATGATTTCTTGATATTGGTCATTCTCCCCTGTTTTATGGATGGTTCTTTGTAACCTGGTCTCTACTTAATGGACCCTGAAGCATCCTCCCCTGTGTCCCAGACACAGAGAACTTCAGAATCTGCAAATGTCTACTAATGGTAAAATACCCCTTTATTAGAAGCCCTGACCTACGTGTTTGTTATTTTATACTTGGAGACTTCTGTTGGCTTTTAAACAGTGCTTCTACACCCATTCCTTGTCTTCTATTTTCCACACCACGCTGCCAAAACAGTCTCCTTGAAGTACCTCAATGATTACAAAAATAACTTGATTAAATTTCTGCCAACTTCCTTCCACTGTTTCCTCAATAAAGACCAAATTCTTTAATCTGGCATTTATAATCAAACGCATAACCTAAGTGAGGGGCCATGTTCTCCTTTTAGGGAGCTACCTGCCTCTGCCTATGTTTTCCCCATCATTGGCCTGCTGTCTTATACTCAGCATGGCCTCTTTTCAACTGTGCCTATAAAACTGTCAGGTTCCTATGCTTTCCCTAAAGCCCAGCTATGGTGTCCCATTTTGTCCCCCTCCAACAAACCAGCTGGCACCATCTTCCTTTTTCTCCACTGTCCTCGTCGACCTCTCATTTGACGTTTTACCACGCTGTCTTGTTGTCTTATCAGCTATTTGACTCACAGCACATGCATGTCGCACTATTCCTCCAGATTACAATTTCCTCGAGGGTAATGATTGGTATATGTAATGCTATCCCCACTATCTATATGTGACTTAGGGCAAGATATACATTGTGTGTGTGTGTGTGTTTCCCCAATATATTCAAATGGCCTTATTGTACATGTTATGGTAAAAGAAAATAATTAAAATGACTTTTACAAAATGACTACAAAGGAGCAAACAGTTCTCGTTTGGACTCTCTCACACACAGAATCCATTGTGATTGTGTACAAAATGACGGTCATTCTAATGTACTTGGGAATGAATGGGCAATGAGAGCAGAATCTCTATTCTGGCAAATTATTTGTGGCTATTACTGACATAAGTACCAATGCAGTATTCTATGTTTTTAACTTAGATATTAAGTTGAATTACTATGTTAAGAATTGCAAGGGAAACAGAAAACTTTGAGGGCGTTTCAAAGTGTAAAACCATGCAACCACTGTGGGAAACAATGTGGTCATCCTCCAATGCTTAAGCATTGGGTTGGCAAGCATTGGAGCCACGGATTCTACTCGAATGTATCCACCTTTAGAGAAATGGAAACATGTGCCCATGCATTATACTTGAATACTAGCAGTATTCCTGCTCTTAGCCAAAAGGGAGAAAGAGCCCGGATATCTCCCAACTGGTGAGTGATTAAAGCAATATATGGAATTCCATAAAAGGAGCATTATTCTGACCTCCAAAAGTAAACTATGGCAACCAGCACATGCCCACTTTAGATGAATAAACCATATGTCTTTAAAGCGTGCATTTGTTTTGTTTTCTGAGCTAGGGTCTCTCACTATGTAGTGCAGGTTGTCTTCAAACCCCAGACCCTCCTGCCTCGGCCTCCACGGCTGAGACTGCAGATATACCACGCCAAGGTCAGCTATTGTTGTTTTTACAGAATAACAATCCGAACTCCTGGGATAGGTCATCTCGATTGTCAACTTGATGAGATCCAGACTTTCTCAGGAGATGGGCCTCTGGGCGCACTTGTGGGGTTATCTTGATGGTATTAATCGAGGTGGACAGATCTGTAGCACCCTTACTTCCCTATTGTGGGATTCTGGACGTGAGAGGGGAAAATGAGTTGAACAAAGCATCCATTGCTCTCCTGTTGTAGGCAGTGGATGCCAGAAACCGCTTCAAGCGTCTGCTGCCCGATTTCCCCACCACGGTGTACTTACTGTGCCCCGGAGATGTCACTCAAAAGAAACCATTTCTACCGTCACTTTAGCTTGTCATGCTCTGTGGTCATGACAACCAAGGAAAATAAACCTTCCACAACTTACCAATGTCTGCCAAATTTCTTGAATCAAAACAGGCAAGAGAGTCAAATGCTAAAATGTTAAGCCCGGGATTACACCGGACATGGCTTCTATGCTAATCCTTTGATTGCCCTCCATACTCCCCTGGCAGAAACTAGGTTCTGCAGCCTCTGCTTCTCTGTTCCTCTCTGACACCACACCAAGTGACTCGCGGATGCATAGGATTCTATTAACTTGCCCATGCTCATTTTCAGTTTTACCTTAGCCGTGACTTGTTGTCAAAACAGGAATTTTTATTAGAGAGAATTGTACAGTTGTGGGATAGAAAGAAGAAAAATCCTGGCTTCCCTAACTCAGGGGATGTTTGAATGTCACCAGTTTCTGCACATGTGCTTAAATCACAGCCAGTTGCGCACAGCAAAATCTGAGGCAGCCTGCTCCTTTTGGTCTTTCAGAAGCAAGTTGCTAGTGAATTTTACTGAACAATTTTCATTTCTTTGGGCCATGCATAGACCCCTAGAAATATAAGGAAAGTCTGTGATCTTCTCAACCCTTCCTGGGGGGGGGTAGTTGAACTTTCTCAGGGACAACAAGGAAGTTTCACCTAGTTGTCTCTCTTGCAAATGCTCTTCTGGAGTCTCTGATGCTCTGGGGGTCTTGGCTGCCACAGCAGCCACTGTACCTCAGCACTTCCACTGTTTCTCTTTGGTGCTGGAGAGAATGGGATAGCAAAGGCTCCTCTCCTGTCCTCTAAAAGACACAAGCATCTTCAGTAGGAAGATGGCAGATGAATGAAGTAGAATTATTGGTTCAAAAAAGCAGTGAAGAGAGGCTGGAGAGATGGCTCAGTGGCTAAAAGCACTGACTGCTCTTCCAGAGGACCTGGGTTCAATTCCCAGCAACCACATGGTGTCTCTTTAATGCCTGTAACTCCAACTCCGAAGAATCTGACCTCTCTTCTGGTTTTAGAAGGCACATGCACATGTGTGAGCATACACACAAACAAAAAATAAGGAAAATCTTTAAAAAGGTGATAATGATAACAGAAAAATTAATATCAACATTTGTTGACACTATGAACTATGCTGGTTGTGTTATTGAAGGCCAACTACCCTATTACTAATTATTGTTGTTGTTATTATTATCATTATTATTAATTATCATGTTTGTTTCTTAGGTAAATATGAGCCTTGGGGTGGTTAAATATCTTATCCCAGTTATTTTGCTGCTTATTAGTGAAGTAAGGGGTGTGTTTGCTTGCTTGCTTTTTGGTTTTTTGTTTTGTTTTGTTTTGTTTTTTGTTTGAGACAGGGTTTCTCAGTGTAGCCCTGGTCACCCTGGAACTCTCTCACTAGATCAGACTAGTCTCAAATTCACAGAGATCCACCTGCCTCTTCCTCCCAAGTGTTGGCATTAAAGGTGTGCCCTACCCCCACCACTAGGTTGAAGTAAGGATTTTTAAGCTAGTATCATCATTAATGACTTAATTTGATGCAACACTCAAAATTCTTAATAAACCGAATTTTCTTTGTGTATCCAAAGGAAGCGACCACACAGTGTGAACTTTCACATTTGCAATTGGTCAGTGTCTGTCAGTTCTCCAGAATTGCTCTCCATTGCTCTTATCTGCTTCGAGCACCAGGATGATAAATCCAATTTTATCCAGCAGTCTATTACCCATTGGCCCAAGGATAGGATTTCTGAAGACTGGATGGAGTGAGGTATTGAAAGTCAGCTCCTTTCTTTGTTTCTTTGACCACTGACTGTTCCCTGCAGGTGTCCAGCTCCAGCCCCATGGTGGCACCACCCCTGTCTCTGGGTTCTAGTGATCCCTCCCTCCCTTTACTATTGGTCTAAAGGGTGGTAACACTTGCTCTACCAGCCCCAGAGATTACACAACCCTTTTGTGTTTTCTGTCTACTTTGCCTAGGTCTTTGTAAATAAACCCTTAATTCAACTCTGACTTTTCCTGTTTTCAGTGTGTCTTTTGTTCTCATTGTTGCAGTCTCTTTGAGAGTTCCCTAATTCCTGGCTTGGTTCTCCTTTGGTTTACACCCATGCTGGATCTAGTGGCTGGAGAGACGGTGCCCTCTTCCACAGGAAGCAAAGCGGATGTTCCTATTCCTGAATCTGTCATTTCAAGTAGGACTCTGCTCAGTTTGGTGGACTGTTAGGGAAAACAGGTTATGATCTCCAGCTCTGGTCCAGTCATGAATGTGGGTGACTGATACCTTTTAAAACTCATTACAGTTATGTGTCAAGTATATGTAGTAATTGTACAATAATTATTTTCTCAAAGACAACATGGATTGACCTAAAGTCTTTAGTTTGTTGTTGTTCTCTTGTTTTTCTTTAGGTTAAAGAAAAACATTCTTATTAGTAGACTTTGGCCCACAGCTGTACAGGTAAGTTTTCTTTATTATTCCTGGAATTATTGGATATAGGTTCTTTTCTACTTTGCCTGGAAGTGTGAAAGAAAGGTCCTGGTGTTTTGCAGTTCCCTGGAGAATGTCACTAACTGTTATTAGCGTTCCTTTGATTTAGATTTGAGGCATGCCCACAAATTCAACTTTATTCACAAGGAAATTGGGATTAGAAATTTTGCTTCTTTGAAACTGACATTTTACTTCACTCCCCATAATTCTGAAGTCGAGGATTCCTGGAAATGAACCTTAGGGAAGTACTAATTTAGTTTGTTGAACTCTGCCAATGTTTTCTTGAAAGAAATGACAGCAGCTGGTCAGGTCAAAAATGGATTTTTCTTGTGGAGGAAACAATGTGGGAAAGGCCAGAGGTTGGAAAAAACATGAAAACTTCATTCCCTCCCAGGCTTCATCTGCTCCAAGGGTCCTGGGACAACAGCATTGAGAATTCAGGTATGTGTCATTAAATAGCTTCACTAGGACGTGAATAGTTGGTATCTGTACTTAGGGTGATCAACCTCCTCAATTACTAGGACTGTTCCAACTTAACACTGACTGTCCCAGGTCCCAGAGAACTCATAAGCTGCAAAATAATGTAGACAAGGGTTCCTGGAAGAAATGTGCATTTGCAAAGACTCATTGATTTGAGTAGAATGTGGGAAAACTCGTATAATTAAGGTCAAAGTTCACCATGACTGACCAGATAGCCTCTGGGAGACCACATAGAACTTCAGTGGATGGAAGGGTTGGGATGATGCAGGTCTAGAAGATAATTACCTAGCTTTAACCATTCCTTGCCTGTGTTGAAGCTCACATCTTATGATGAATACCTAAAAACCTTTGGCATCTATTAGTTTTAGTAGACCACTAGCTTCCACCAACACAAGAGACAAGAATGCTTGTAGAGAAATTTTAATCCAACAACGTGGCTGCACTGGCAAGGGATTACATCCAAAGTCCTTGATCTGGATGATCTGGCTGAAATGCAGACACACCCTTAGTATACAGCATTAGGGTGAAATTAGTTTGTAGAAGGAAGCAGCCATTTGAAAATGTCATCTAATTGAGGGGCAGACGAGGTGAAAGATATGACAAAATGAGTCAGAGGTAGGATACACCCAACTCTCATGGGAACAGCTCAGGGAAGAGAAGCTATTTAAGAGCAGCAAAAGGAGAGAGTCTTGGCAGTAAGTACAGTGCAATAGAGTTTAGCTTGTTCATGAGTTCATGTGCAGGTCAGTAGAGGCAGTTGAAGTCAAAGAATAAGAAAGAGCCAGGTGATTAGAAAACATTGCCAGAGTTACTTTGAAGCCAAGCCAAGCAATTCAGTGAGAAGCTGAGAGAAGCCAAATTGAATCAGTCAGCTTGGTGAGGAGTTTGAGCCAGAAAAACTGAGATGAATCAGCCAGCCAGAGTTCAGAACAAACCAGAAAGGGTGAGATTATTCAGCACTTAGCCTCCAAGACATAAATGACATTAGGCAAATCAGAGTTATTTTACAAATCCTGCTAGGTAGCAGCGCAGCCTGTTGCAGAGATTCCCCCATCTTGACGTAACCAACTGTTTCCACCAATGCATTGTAAAATGGCCTTGATTTATAAATATCTTTGTTCTGTTACTATAAAGACAAAAACCAACACAAACAGAAGTAAACTGCTTCCAGGACAGAACATGGAGCCTGAGGTTATATAACTATTTCCTGGGCCATGTGCACTCAGATGTTTGCTCTAGAATAAAGTATCTGATTCTCACTGAGATAAAAGCTGGTTTTGTTGTGTTGTTGTTGTTGTTGTTGTTGTGTTGTTTTTATTTGTCTATTTTGTATCAACACATGCCAGAACAGTCAGTTACCCTCTGCTACACAAGCAGCTGTTAAATATTTTAGATGTCTTTTCTGAATTGCTAGCTTAAGTTACTGGGCTGCAGAAATGGCTTAGTGGGAAAAGTGCTTACCATGAAAGCTCAAGAATCTGAGTTCAGATCTCGAGAACTCACAGAAAGCACCTATTGCAGTTCTAGCAATCCTACATCAAGATAGGATGCAAAGACAGGACTATTTCCAGAAGCACGTGGGCTAGCTAGCTGGGCTTACCTAGCAGCAAGTCATAGGCCATGTTTCAAATGAGGTAGAGGTGGGAACCTTCACCTGTGTGTGTGACCTCTGCACGTGAATTATGATGTATGAGTGTCTGCATTCACATATACTCACTTGCACACACATGCACATCATACATACACACACACACATGATAAATATAATAAATTAAGGCACACACATGTAATGTATCAGTGCACACCTCCAGCTTGTGCTGAGTCTTTGCATTATAACCTTATATCTTCAATGGTTCTCTTGCCTTTCTGGCTCTTGAGTATGATTTCTAGCTTGTTCCCGCATTCTCATGCATTGTTTAAGGTAACCGCCCCTCACCTTGACAACCCACTTTTCTATATGTATAGTCTCCCTGGCATCTTGAACTTCCCTTTTGTGCTAGCAGATGACTTCCCCTCAAGGATCCTTGAAGGATCCCCATTCAGACTTCTGCTTAGAGGAAATTTCTTTTTAGCCTCATCAGGGACTGGTTGCAGGAAAAGAAGGGATGCTGTGACTGGAGTGCTGGAAGACTCTTCGAGAAACCACAGCCTCCTTTTAGTTTTTTTTTAGTCTCTGAATTACGTACTTACTATAGAGAAATCTGCAAGAATAGCAGATCTGCCAGCTGAGGCCTGTGGCAGGCAGAAGTGTTCTTCCTATCCGCCGCTTTCAGAGCCAAACAGCTGTGCTCTGCCTCTGTTCCCAAGACACCTGCCAGCACTCCTGGCATGCTTCCCTGCAGCACAGCCGCACCCAGAAGTTGAGAATGTCACTAGCCAGACCAAGTCAGGTGATGCAAGCCACAGAAAATGTTGTCACAATGCCTTCCTCCATGTTTGCAAAGCTTACAGGCATTTGTAAATAGTTTACAAAAGTATAAATTTTCTATTGAAGTGGAGTTGTATGATATTTCTGCTCAGGAGTTAAGATGGTGTCTGAGTTATTGTCTGACCTTTGTACTTTGAAGTAGTGCATAAGCTATATGCATTCAATATCAATGGCTCTTCTGATTTTCACTTCTTGGGCTAACAATATACTATCAGGTTCTCTTCAGAGTGAAACTGCCAAGCTACAGGTTCCTGTTGTCTAGATGCACAGAACAATGCATGCTCAAGTTACAATATTTTTTACCTTAGAATGCTATTTTTGTGGCATAATCCCACTGCAAGCTCCGCACTCCACATTTGGGAGTGTTTACTTTGTTATGAGCCAAAGTCTTCATCTACAGCTCTTGGGTCTGCCAGTGGCCAAGTCTGTGGGTCACCACCATCACCACCATCACCACCATTACCACCATCATGGTCCTTACCGCTGTTATTTTTGATTTGGTCAAATCAGTTTTGGGAAATGGTAGATGGTCAACTACATATCCGAAGCTTGTGTCCTAAAGTGTGAATTTCATATTGTATCCCTGTCTCCACAGGCCAACTTTCTCTACATGATAGCCTTTGTCGGATCCGTATCAGTGGGAAAACAACTACAAAAAGTTAGTTCTGTCATGGCCTTGGATGCCTGTTAGACACTAATTATTCAATTTGCTGGGCATTCGCTAGGTTTTTCTCATGTGCCAGGTGTTAGAGATGGCATGTTTACTCAGCTCTCTGTTGGTGACAATTTCTGTTCATCGTGGGAGGAATGCTTGGGGAAGGTACAAGCTAATCCACATTACCCATTTTTAAGTTTTATTTGTGTATTTTCAATAATCTGAGGAGGAAACACACAAAAAAGGAAGAGCTTGCTTTCATCGTGCCGCAGACGTTTAGAATTTCCAGGGGATAGAACAATCCTGTGTTCGTAATTTCTCCAGGCTACCTTCTATTCTCTTTATTCCCAATGTACTTGTTGCCCCTCTGCCCTTCCCTGTCCCTCCTGAAAGTCAAAGCTGCGTCAGATCAACGATGTCATCTGGTCATTTAGTGAGAACCAGGTGTACATGGGAAATGCTCAAACACTGAGTGAGGAAGGATTGCAAGATGCGGATGTTCCAGATAGGTAGGAGATCTCTCTAGTCAAGGTCCTAAGCCGGAGAGTGGCAGATTCTTGTGATTTCTGTGTGTAGCCCAGAGATGTTCGTGCCCAGTGTTGAGAAGATCTGAAATCAGCTCTGACGAGACTGAATAGAAAGCGTGAGTCAGACAAACAGGTCTAGACAACCAGTCATGAATTATTGCCTCCGTATCATGAAGAGCCTGGCAGTTCAAACATGGGTGGAGCTAAGGAAGGTGCAAAACAAATGCCTTGTCCCACCTGGGAGACAGGTAGTCAGAATTCTGAAGAAAAGCAATACTATCCTTTTTACCCAAAGGGACTTCACAATTCCAAGGCCTGATGCCACTACTGTAGAAAATTATATATGAGCATGGCAAGTTGGGAAATGGTGAGTGTACAGACGAGTTCCTGTTCTATATTCTTTCAGCTACATCTTAGCAACTCTCAGCAAACATTTTGGGCATGGAATTGTGAGGCACATTTGCCTACTACATCTATTTGTAGTAATTCTTTTCACCATTTAAAAAAGTGTGGGGCAGGGGCAGGGGCAGGGGCAGGGGCAGGGGCAGGGGCAGGGGCAGGGGCAGGGGGCAGGGGCAGGGGCAGGGGCAGGGGCAGGGGCAGGGGCAGGGGCAGGGAGGGATTGTATCTCACTTTCTAGAAAAGGCTGTCCTTGAACACGCTATGCAGCTCATGCTGGCCTCATACTCACAAGAATCCTCTGGCCGGTTTCCTCCAAGTTCTAGAATTATCAGTGTAAGCCCCCATGTCTAGCTTATGTTAGTAAATGCCCCAGAAACCTACAGACTTACCTATTTTCCCTTTATTTATAAACTTCTAAAACAAGTAAAACAGTATACCTGGACAGCACTGGCAGTTCTACTATAAATACAAACTCAATAACGTGTGTGGAGTTGTGTGTAAATATTTTTATGTCTAAAATAAGTAAAAACACTATGCTCTGAAAATGGAAGGAAGGCATGAGATGGCTCTCAGTGTCAGATAACACTGCCCAAAGGTTGGGGGCATAAGAAATAGTTCTAGAAGATGCAAACGTAGGAGATCCCTGCTCTTAGGATATAATATTATACTGCAATTAGCAAGGACATATATGAACTTTAACCAGTGCAGAAATATACAAAAAATGTTGGTAAATGGAGGGACAGTTGGCAAAACAATATGGCATTGTATGGTGGAGAAAACATTTTAAATACAGGGAATTGTGAGAGCACACGGCTCTTTTGAGACAGAGTCATAACCTTGCATCATCAGCACATTGTCTTGGGTAAGGAAAGATGACCATGTATATGGCTTTGGATGGCTGGCTAACACTATCAGGGAGTAAGGAGCCATAAGAAGCTTTGTGATGGAGGAAGAAATCCGATTTTACGTGTATAGCAGACATTAAAAATAAAAAGCTCAACTACATTCCATCTTGCGACTGTTACTCTGCCTATTAACATTTTTATATCTTTCTGCATCAGGAAGCAAGCACACATATCTTTCTTAATTGCAACACAGTCTATTATATGCAAGTTTCATAATTTATTTACAACCTTTTGGTGAATATTTAAGCTAGTTCAAATATCTAGATTTTATAAGGACTATGACTCAAATATCTTCAGTGTGTGTGTCACTTGGGATTGAATCTAGGAGTTGATGCAAACTAGTCAGGCGCTCTCCCACTGAGCTGCTGCTTTAGCCGAAGCAATCATTTTAAGTGTTTGTCTTATCTAGCTATTTCCTTTGGGTCCCTTTTTGGAAGTAGACTTTCTAGCTCCTTTTCAAGACTTCAGTCTTTCTCTTACGGTTTTTGTGAATTCCCTTCCCTACTCTAAGATTTTTAGCAACGTTCATTTTTATTAGTATTAATGTTCAGTGTTATCACTTTGCACATGTAAATTCAGTCCAATGTTCTGTTAGTCAGTGTTCTATTAGAAAGACAACAACCTGAGACACTCAATTTACCAAAAGAGAAGGCTTCTTTTTGCTCACAGTCTTGGATGGTGCTAGCTGGGATCTATTTCATTGCCTTTGGTCCATTGTGAGGAAGCACACCATGCTGGAGGAGAACCCCATGCCTCACGTGAGCCAAAGAAGAACCCAGATATGGCCCACAATCTCCTTTGAGGGTTTGTTGCCAGCAACCCGACCAGGACTCACTAAGTTCCACCTTGTAAAGAGTCCGTCATCTCCCAACTGTCACTCTATGGGACAAATGTTTGATGTACTGAACTACGGGGACATTTCAGGTCCAAATGCTAGCATCTGTCTTAACTTCATTTTATGATCTAATGTGGACTGGGAGTTAAACTCAATTTTTAATCTCTTGTTAGCCTCCTTACATGTATTGGGTTTTAGGTACAGTATCTATCCTCTTCTTTTGCAGTGGGCACAGTACCAGTCTGCTCTAATCTTCGTAGTTTTCTGGTGCATTTGATACACAACAGGGACATCTTTCCTAGTTTGTATAGAGGCAGGAAGATTCGTAATTGTGATATAGGGACTGTTGGTCCCATTCACCCCGTTGTAAGGCTGTCCCTAGCAGCCTTCTGTCAGGAACGGTGTGGTCAGGGGAAGAAAGACTCAAAGTGGACTGTGGAGAAGGCGAGTGGGTTTAGGAAATTAAACATTACATTGCATTGCATTGACCGTGAAGCAGAGTGAATCCAGATGACAGTGACATTGAAGACCCAGGATTATGTATATGCCATGAGTTTTTTCTTTCATCAAACATTTAGAGTGTATGTGCATGCGTGCCTGCCAGTCTTAGGGATGAACTCGGTCATCAGACTCAATGGAACGTGTCTTTATTCACTGGGCCATCTTGCCCTTTTAGTTTTATTGGTCATACAATCCATCCACGGATGTTTTTCTAAGGTCACACGGGAACACTTCATCACCAGAGTCTCTGCAGGAGACCCTCTGCAGAAGGTCGACTGCTGAGGGATAATTTGCAAGCATTTGAAACTGTCAAAGTGAAGACAGGTTTCTCTGAGCCTAGGAAGTATTGATCAAACATGCCTGACTTAGTGGCTCTCAGAATTATTTGGCTTTTTTGAAGATTTTTTCCACTTTTGATAATTAAATGTGCCTGTATAGCTCTCATTAATTTGTAAAATCACCCTATCTTTTTAGTTTCTGTGACTAGCTTTTTAAGTAACCACCTATTTGTGCTGTCCAAGCCTCAATCTTCTACGTCATTCAGGGGTTAGCAGTGGGGTGACAAACATGGATCCGAAGACACTTCCATCTGTCTAGGATCCCGGTGACAATACTGCGTCAGCACTTCTTCCAGTCTCTAAGACGGTGATCGTCAAAGTTAGGTGAGACTTTCAATACCAATATTCTACTTCTCAGATAGGCTCAGTAATCTTCATGTCTCAGGACCAGACCCTAGGTCTTCTGGCGCTCAAGCTAATGACCATTTTCCTCAAGTTTCCTTTTAGTGTAATGAGTCGTCTTTGATTTCCTGTCTAAACACCAATTGGATGCAGAGAGACAGATTTTATATGCTAATTGACTATGTATGATTTTTAATCTTATATATTAACATTAAAGGCTTACCTTTGTAATATGGGTTATCTTTTCAGCCTTGGGATAAAAATTAATTCCCAAGTATTTAGAATTTTTCTGGACCTTTCTCAGGCTCAGGTACAACAGAACCAATCTGGTCTTTGTTTGGTAGGCTTGGCATAAATATCCTGGTCCCACTGCACTTTCACTGTTAATTATTTCATAATTATTGATGTATTAAAGTTTTTACTCATTTTTGAGTCAGTACTTTTGCTTCCTGGAAATAACTTACTGTGACTGAGATTTTTTTTTTTACTGCTGCAAAATTATTCCGGTTCTTCTATGAAAAATCAATCAATCAATCAATCAATCAATCAATCAATCTCGTCTATCCCATGGTTATGCCCTAGTCTAATTTCTAGCACTGGTACTTGTGTCTGTTTTCTATATTGTCTTTCCAAAGCATTAATTTTATTGAGGAAGGGGAAGAGACTTTAAGAAAAAAAAGAATAAATTCAATATTTTTGTCTCATTAGTCTGCTTCTGAAACACACCTCCAGCTCTCACATTTTAACTGTAAACTGTAAACGGAAGTTTCTCTCACCTTTGCTTATAGGTTTCTTAGCCATACTCATATGTGGATAAAAGTTCTATTTTGTCATTTGTATCTTCTACAAATATGAAAGGTTATCAGTTGAATTTTGCTAAATATTAACATTGTCTTACTTGCCTTTCAACAAAATTCACCTGTTATATATTTTAAAATAATAATTTAAAAATAAGTATTTATTTATTTACTTGTTTACTTATTTATTGGGAAGCATGTGCCATGCTGCATGTCAGGATGAAACTCTAGTTTCTCAGGCTTAGAGGCAAGTGGATCTACCCTTGAGTCAGCCATCACATCAGTCCTTTAATATAATTTTAATTTTGTGTAATTTTTGTTTGTTCTAAGGTGTGATCAACCAAGCCTGCATAACTGTCACATATATTTACTCTTTTATTTTATCCTTTGAGTAAGGGCTCACTATACATCCCTGGTTGGCCTGGAACTCATTACATATGTCAGGCTGTCCTTGAACTTACAGAGGTCTGCCTACCTCTGCCTCCTTAGTGCAGGGATTAAAGGTGTGCACCAACATGCCCGCCTAGTTGCGTTGTTCTGATTATAATAAGAGAAGTCACACACTATGCTCCAACATGTCTATCTACTTTTTATTTACAGTTCTGTGCAGTGTTCATAAAGTATCCAGGTGCTTTGAACTAAATTTAGACCCAGTCCCAGATACTCAATTTGATAGTCTTTGGCTGTGAGTTCTTCGGTAGGTCATATTAAAACATAGACTTCTTAGAATTACACTGGACAGTAGATGCCGGGACAGGAGGGTGGCCTGGAAAAACCCTGACAATGTGGTGCTGATGCTGTTAGCCTGGGACACCACACTTCGAGAGTACTTTTAAAAATATGCGTGTGGTACTTAATGTTTTGTTTGCCATGCTGATTAAACCTCACAAGTTTTGTTCATGTTTAACATACTTCTTTATTTTTCCAAATATAAGACCTTGATACATGGGAAAAAAACAACAAATATTAGCTTCAAGTTATAAATAGTTATCTTCCATGTTTCCAACCTATTCAAAAATTATTCTGATTTTTTGTTACGTTTGAATAAGCTTATTCCCTGTCTTCTAAGAGCAGTTGTTTTTATTTATTAATAGTTAATTTTTGAGTAAGAAAAAATTCTTGGTGCGTGTGTATGGTCCAAAAATGTGGAAATCTGGCTTAATATTTTTGTATATATAAATATGCAGTAACTTATCTAAACAGTATTTCAGAACTCCATAAGTTTTTTCCATATTTTTATTGATTACTTGGAAATTTCACATCATGAACCCTGAGTACCCTCACTTCACAGTCCTTCCAGGTCTGCCTCCTACCATTGGAATCCCCCACTCCTCAAAAAAGGAAGAAAAAGAATAAAGTTCATTTTGTGTTGCCCATATACTCACTGGAGTGTAGTTAAATTCCCCGTGGCCAGCCTCTTGAAGAAACCTGAGTCTTTCCTTTGCCCACAATTCACCGGAAGCCACCCATTGTAGAGAGCTTCACTTCAGCAGCAACATCACAATTTCTAAGTGTCCTTTCTCTTTTTTTATTGAATATTTTATGTATTTACATTTCAAATGGTATTCCCTTCCTTGCCCCCACCCTCCCTCCCCACTTCTCTTATTGGTTTTCTGTCTAGGCTGTTACTTTGGGGCCAGGGAGGCTGGGGAGGGTAGGTGTTGTCACAGAAGCTTTCTATGTTCCTCTTTCTCAATTGTGAGTCTGCAGTCATCCATACCATGATAAAAAGTAGCTTCCTCGCCCTTTACAGTCAACGGGAGCAAAGATCATGGATTCCTGACGACAGGAGCGTGGTCTCTGGTGGCAGTGCAAACCATAGACATCCAAATCGCCCCCATCGGTAGCAGGGCCCATGCATATCAAGAACCAACACAGACCACGGATATCCATATGGTCTTCAGTGGTAACACAGGCCACGGGCAACAACGCAGGTTCTGACTGCAGTAGGAGCAAGGACCCAGACATAAGCCCTTGGTGGCAGCAAGGGCCACTGACGTCAGCATGGTCCTTGGCACGGCTCACGGACATCAGGATTGTCTCGGGTGGTGATCCAGACCAAAGACATACTGTATGGCCATCAGTGTTAGACATGCTGTATGACCGTCAGCGGTAACTTGTGCCGGAGATACCGATTCCCAGTTGCTGCAGTATCATGAACATCCACCGGAACGCCTGGCTTTAGCACAGTCCGGGGCAGTGGACCACGAGTACCAATCTAGGGGCAGTTCGGACCACGGAAGTCTTTTGGGGAGGTCTAATCCAGAAAAATCAACCATTCTTTATCCTGGACACCCTGTTACTTCCAAGAACAAGGGAGACTGTGTAGCCAGGCAATGTGTTCCATGGCTGAGTCAGAGTCAAGTGCCAGGCTGCTGTGTACCACTTATCAACCCCACATCCCCGCCCTGTCCACACAGACCACCAGCACCATGTCTTCAGTCCTGCCTCTTTCCATTGTTCATCCATGGCTCTGTTTCTCCGTCCCTCCCACCTCTCCATCTCATACCTCTTTGTCATAGTGGCATTAGAAACTGCATTATGTCACCATATATATAATTTTTTTATTTTTGTCCAAACAGCTTTACATGCAAACATTCATTGCAACGAGCCATTGGTCCGGTTTGAGGTCTCTGGTTTCTAACACAAAATAAATACTAGACCCTATCAGATATTCTTGCTGCTGTCCAGAATCAGGGTGATCCTGTAGCTAGGTAGGGTGACTAGGATCAGGTTCAGTGGGTGAGTGACAGGCTGTTGCATACCTTCTTGCCCTCTATGTTAGCTCACTGGGCTTGACCCTTGTGTCTGCAGGTCGTAGCAGCACCTTTGCCCTGAGCTCTCCATCTCCCAGCAGGGCAAGCATCTTGGACTGCAGCCATAGCTGACTCCATGCTGGGGTCCATCCAGTGGCTTAGGATTGGTCCCTTTCAGTAGTAATGTCTGGTTCTGCATGTCCAGCTCCTCCACTCACTGTAGCAGCTCATAGATGGAGATATGGTGGACTGACTCAAAGTCAGATGGTAGCTGAGTTGGTCAGCATGTGAGCCCCTGTCCAAGTTTTTTTGTTGTTGTTGTCCTCATTATTGTTTTTAATGCCGTGTATTTTGCCCATTTCTGCAGCATTGCCCAAGTTTGACTCAAAGGATTTAATGTCCACTAAAGCCAGTCTCTTTGTGGTCATCTCAAAGAACACATTGGTATCCAAGACATCCAAAAAGGTACGGGAAGCTAAGTATACACCATTGTCTCTTGCACCCTGTTGTTTCTCCTTTCCTCTTGAGACTTTCTCAGGAGACTGTTTACACCTTATTTTCCAAAATTGTCTTCATATTGGCAGAAGCTGTCTAGGAAAGGCTAAGGCATGCACGTAAGTTTTCTAGAGATGGACCACCATTTTGTATGACTTGCGATGGGTGAGCTCTGGGATGCAGGGTCCTCAGAGACTTCATCCCAGGAGTGCTTTTCATTGCTGATATGCCCTTCCTGTCACTATTGACATAACCTTGAGATTCCTGGGCATTAGCCCACCCTATTGGGCAGATTTCCTGCAGATCAATATGAAGATGTACTCTCATATAGTAATGCTGTGTTGATAAATTGATGATTTCATAATCCCTGGTAACAATTTTATAGAATTCCTAGGTTGATACAAGTAATTCTAACCCCCCTACAGAATAAAAGCTGCAATTAGAGCTCTATAAACTTCCATGTGTCACAAGCTAGTTACACTAGAAAAAGAAAGCAGGCTTGGAATAAATTTATGATCAAGGGACACATTCCTTCTAGATTAGGTGTGAGACCCTTATCTGGTAACTAAAGGTCATAAACTGAGAATGAACAATTTATTGTAGGTGCAAGGACAGTGAATAAAATAAAATACTGACTAGTTTACCTATACAAAACTTCAAAACTAATAAGACACAGGCAGATGATTTGTCTCAACAAAACCATGCTAACTTGTGACATAAAAATTACTGCTTTAAACTCATAATGAACTTATGGGGGGGTGGCTAGTAATAGATAATGAATGTTTAATCAATAGTAGTGTTAATGGAAAAGACATGTAAACAATTTTGTTATAACTCCTAAAGTCTTATTGATCTATGACATGAATTATTGCCTTAAATTTACTATGAACTTAAAGGAATGTAATAGTGTTTAGAAAAATCATGTAATCAATTACCTTGCTATAACAGTTCTACCTGTTAAGTTGTACAAGGTATAGTTTTAGACAAAGTATAAAATCGAGAAAGGAAATAAAATGATGGTGCAGCTTTTTTCAGCTTCATCCAGAGTGTGTTTTCTGCTCTTTTCTTCTTTTCCTTTCCCTGTGGCTCACAAAGAGTTAAGGAACTCTGAGTCTCTTCCCAGATTAAGGTAAGGGCCCCATTAAAGAACAAAAAAGACTGAATAGTTAGCTTCTTTTTAAAATCCCTGCTGCTAACAGCTGGAGTTAATTGCCAGAAGGCCTTTAGCCACAGAATAACATGAGAGAGTTAAATTTTCAGAGGCCATTAGCTTCTGGCCTACAAAATAGTAAGAGAGCATAACAAGACCAGAAACCATCAGTCTTTGGCCTTTGTCAGATGCTGTGTCCCACCTCAGCAGTACCTGGGAAGGCTGGGGCTAGTGTCCGCACACTAAGCTTTTAGAAAATGATTCCATGCATGAACTATTTGTAAGAGCTGTGTGCATGTATTGAGTCATTAGGTCATGAAATACAACATCAGGAAATGGAGTCATTAGCTGATAAGGTTCATTTAACCCCGAGAGTGCTTTTGTAACTTATAAATAAGACAACCCTGCATTCTCATGAGTTTCCTTAACTTAAATATTTGAATGTGCTCTGAAGTTATCTTATTCCTATCACCTGTCATTAGGTGCTGAGCCCAAACACTGTCTATTTTAAGCTCTAAGAACTTTAAATTTTCAAATAATTATTACCCCTTGAATTTGAAATGTATATCCTTCATGTGCAAAAATCACACTCCAAGCGACACAGCTTATGCATAAACATAAGCAACATTAGAGTAAAGGAAATCTAAATTAACCAATCTTGTATTAGCTATCATCTGAACAAGTCACACGCGTTTCAGGTTGTAACATTTCTACTATGACCTAACATCTAAAAATACTACCTGTGTGCTTGAGGGTAACTTATAACTGTCATGAGGACCATAATTTTGAACTTCATATTTGTAGATATAAATCTTTACTCTGTTTCTGTCTTAGTCTCTCTCTCTCTCTCTCTCTCTCTCTCTCTCTCTCTCTCTCTCTCTCTCTCACTCTTTGTGAGTGTTTTGGAAGCTCTTTACTGTCCTGTGAGAATAGCATATACCCTGGCTGTGCTATTAAGGCTATTTATTATCTAAGGTTTAGCTACAGCCATGTGTGAGCCCATAACATCATATGCATGTTCAATATACAGAGTATATTGAATATATTCAATATGCAGAGCAGTACCAATATACAGAGACACTCTGAATGGTGTCTGTATTCTAGTAAAGGAACTAATGAAGCTGAAAGAAGCTAGGCATGGTAGCACCCACTTATAGTCCCAGTGTTTAGAAGATTGTATCAGGACAATCTTTAGACAAAATTGCAGCAATATTGAGCATTGTGAGAACATTGGTATGTATATGAATAATAATGTTAACTATTTCAGTGCATTAGACATCTAACTCTAAAACAGCACATTCATTATCTTAAGACAACACACATGTAGGATGGTTCATTTTTTAGAAATTCCTTTTTTTTTTTTTACAGTCTAGTTGTTATCCTCCTCCTGGTCCACCCTCCCACAGTTCTTCATCCCATTCCTCCTCCCCCCTGTCTCCATGAGGATCTATCCCCCTGACCCCCACCAGCCCTCCCCACTCCCTGGGGCTTAAAGTCTCTCTAGGGTTAGAGGCATCTTCTCTCTCTGAGGCCAGACCAGGTAGTCTTCTCCTGTATATATGTCAGGGGCCTCATATCAGCTCGTGCATGCTGCCTGGTTGGTGGCTCAGAGTCTGAGAGATCTCAGGGGTCTAGGTTAATTGAGACTGCTGATCTTCCTATGGGGTCACCCTACTCCTCAGCTTCTTCCAGCCTTTCTCTAATTCAGCCACAGGGGTCCCTGACTTCAATCCAATGATTGGGTATCTGCTTTTGTCTCAGTCAGCTGCTTGTTGGGCCTGTCGGTGGACAGCAATGCTAGGGTCCTGTCTGTAAACACACCATAGCATCAGTAATAGTGTCAGGCCTTGGAGCCTCCTCTTGAGATGGATCCTCCTTTCCCTCAGTCTCTTCTCCATTTTTGTCCCTGTAATTCTTTTAGACAGGAACAATTATGGGTCAATGTTTTTGACTGTGGGATGGCAACCCTATCCCTCCACTTGATGCCCTGTCTTTTTACTGGAGATGGACTCTACAAGTTACCTCTCCCCACTGTTGGGCATTTGATCGAAAGTCCATCCCTTTGAGCCCTGAGAGTCTCTCACTACCCAGGTCTCTGGTACTTTCTAGAGGGTCCCCCCAGGATGTTTCAATTTTCAATTGGGGATCTGAATATGGCTTAGTATCTCTCCTGGCTTCAATTAAAAACATGATTCAGGATTGAAGTCTAATGCAGAGCCTTGGCTAGGGAAGTATTCACCTCCCAATTCATTCAAGATTCAGATTCTGCCAAGGTTGCTGACTGGGACCTCAGTAGCACGTGGTTGGTTCTAAGCACAGTTGACGATGGATGGACAGAAACGCAATATTCATTGGAGTACTTGCTTTGTGTTAAGCATTATCTAGGTTGGAGCCGGCTCTACAGAGTGCACATAGGCAGAAATGCATTGAGTTTGAGACAAAGGTCTCTGTTTAATTTAGCTTAACCAGGCCAGTATCTTCAGTCACATTTGTCACATTATATGGATTATAAGCAATTCACAAGAGGAAGGGTCCACACAAAAGTAACAAAAACTAAGGGAGACAATGAGACTCTGATAGAGTGCAAGGCTTGGGTTCGTTCTCCAGCACTGTAAAACCAAAGGAGTAAATAAAACAAAATGTCACAGAGTACCTGCTACATGTCAGGCATTTTTTAAAGCATTTACATTTGCAAATCCACTTAACCCTTCTACCAAACTTATAAAGCAGGCAGGATTATTATTTCCATTTTGATATAAGGAAATTAAGCACAGAGAGACTTAGGTCACTGTTGCCGAATCCAGGGGCTCAAGGCCCCGCCCCTTCCCTTAAAGAAGGCAGTTAAGTGCTCGCATTCTTTTCTTCAGTGGTGCAGCTGCCCATAAGTTGTCTGTGCTTCTAGAAGCCACCAGTCACTCATGCTTCTGTAAGTAGCCACAATTAAACTCATTGGTTCAGCACGCTGCACTGGCGTGGAATTGCTTCTGTGTTTCTGGCATAGATGAGTAGATGCTTGTTCATGTTTCCTCAGAAAAGGGTCACTCAACTGATAAGTGGTAAAGCTTCAATTTGGACACTCTAATCACAGAATTCTTACTCCTAACCATTTTCACATCACATATACTAAAGAGCTGTAAAACCATCAAACTACGATTTATTGTCAAATATGTCCAATTTTGGATTATTACTTACTTGTCTATTAAAGATGTTTCTCTCATTGGAAATAAAAATATTCTGGATAGGGGTTTTTACTGAATTTTATATGGTATTTTTATTGGGTGCTGAGTTTGTGTTACTCCCCCACCCCACCCCATTGGCAGCTACAGGGCACAGCAGACTGAGGGTAGAACCCTATACATCAGTCTTTGAATGAACCAAGGTTTGACAATTATTTTTATATCATTAACTCTTAGAGGATCAAAATGCTAAGAAGTGTTTGATGGTGATAATATAAATAATCTCTTGAGATAATAACATTTCTGCTTTCGGAGTGGAACACAAGAAGTATCGAACATGTCATCAGCTTTGGATGACTGACTTCAAGTGAAAACGGCATTTGTTTGGAGGGGATTTGCCGAGTCTACTTTCAATTGAGGTAACATCCTTGGAGGAGTTGATAAGTATGACGTCTTTAATTTACTTTCTACATACCAATAAACAAGTTCCCTTAGCCCTTCCCCACATCTTTTTACTTCTGTTGCTTTGAGGCCTAGTTTCATGCTTTAGCCATTTGCCTCACTAAGAAAAACAGGACAGAGATATCTGTGAGTCCAAAGTAAGATCTCTTCCTACTCAATTTGAAATGTGCATTTCCCTCTGTGAAGGTATAGTTAAAGTATTCCTTTGGCCATCTGAGTTGGGTTGCTTCTTTCTGTAGATATTTGGTTATTAGCAGACCGGAAACAAAACCAAAACCAAAACAAACAAACAAATAAACCGAGGACATGACCTCTCTTAGACATGGTTAAGGAGGTTTTTATTATAGATATGAAGAAGAGAACAGCTAGAGGCATATGTGACAGTCCAGACTGAGTGGGGCCATGAGAGTGGAGAGAGCAACAGAAGAAGAGAAAGGATACAAATAGAGCACACAAGAGGCAATGGAACCAAAAGAATGTGTTGCCAGAATGACTACGTTATATAGGAGAATATATCTGAACACATCTCTTGAGTTTCTTTCTTGGTACTCTGCCACAGTGCTGACAGATCTGTTCATCATAGATATTGACCATTTGTAAGTTTAAAACATATTCTGGTTTGTGTGTGAAATATCCCTCACAGGCTGATGTATTTGCAGGTTTGTTCCCTAGGTGGATGGGATCTAGATGGAGAAAGAGCGTTACTGAGGAGCAGCTCTGCTTCATTTCTGGCCACTCACTTACTTCCCCTCCCTGATGTCCAACCCCTACCCCCATATCTGCCTCCTTCCTCTCTGCTACCTGGTCCATCAGAATTAGAGTCAGAGCTACACACTGCTGCCACCATGGACTTTACCATGCTCTCCCAACCATTGCAAACTTTACCCTCTTAAACCATGAGCCACAACAAAGCCTTCCTCCTTGAAGTCTTTCATCAACTAGTTTGTCACAGCAGTGAGGAAGGTAAACACAGAAATTAACACCAGGTATCTTTTTATATGGTAAAGTGAACACTTTGAGATGCTGTTTTTTTTTTTTCTTCTAATTTTGTTTTTTCTTGCTGTTGTGAAATACCCCAACAAAAAGCCACTTAAGGGAGAAAGCATTTATTTTAGCTCACAATTCCACCTTCAGGTCTATCATGTGGGGAAGTCAAGGTAACAGGAACTTAAAATGGCTAATTTCATCCAGAACCAAGGGAAACAGATGCATGAATGCCTAGTGCTCAGCTAGCGTGCTTCACTCCTACATAGGTCAGAGCACCTGACTAGGGGATGACGCTGCCCACAGTATGAGTCTTCCCACATCGGTTAATCAAGGCTACCCTTCTTGCCGCAAACACACAGACATGCCCACAGGCCAACCAAATGTAGACAGTTCTTCATGGAGAGTCTTGTCCAAGGTGATTGATTCTAGGGTGAGTCAAACTGATATTTAAAGCTATCAGACTATCATGAATGTAATTATGTCTTTCCCTCCTCTTCAAATGTGTATATTGACATTATAGTCATTAAAGTGACTGTATTTGAAGGTAAGTTATTGGAAGCAATAATTAAGGGGAGTGGGGATGTAGTTCACTGGTAGAGGAGCAGCTTTGCGTGTACTGATTTGATCCCTGGCATCACCACCACCACCACCACCACCCCACCACCACCACCACCAGTGCAGAGGTAACTAAGTTTGAATGGGCTGAGAACGGTAGGTCCTGATCTATCCATTGAGATGGCTGGTGTACTTACATAAGGAAGACACATGAGAATCTGCATCTCTGAGTGCATGCAGAGGAGAGGTATGTGAGCACACGAGGCAAACTTCTGAAAACTGGTAAAGAAATACTCATCAAAAACCAACACACGGTATACTGATTTTTGATTTTTAATACCTATAAAAAGAGAAAATAAATTTGTTTTTACATATTTGTCATACATATAAAATATATTATATAATATATGCATGTATTATAATGTGTAATATATGCATATAATTATAATATAATATGTGCATATGTGATATATTTATGTAATATATTAATATAATATGTCTATACATATACATTTGTTTTGCATACTTACATGTGTGTGAATAAAATATATAATAAATAACAATCTGTAAAACCCTGTTATATCAAACCAAGGTGACTAAACTAGTCTGGTCAAATGCCCCATCACAGCCTAGTGTGACTATGGAGTGAGCTCCATTGATCTTGCTAACTGGGAATAAACAAGCCCTGAGCACAGTCATCCCAGGTGTTCTACTCATGTTTGTTCAATAGAGTCCCTCTCAAGGGGATTCAAAAGAAAGACACAGGACTTAAACTTAATTTGGGTCAGATGCATTAACAGGAACACTGTTTGAAACCTGAGCTGTTGTGACCTTGTGCCTACTGACCCAGGAAAAGAGGTCTTTTTAGAGAAGGAAGAGACTAAAGTAAATGTTCTGTGTGCAGAAGGGAGAGAGAAGAACCCAAGATAGAGGTCTAAGGATGTCCTTGGCTGGGCATTTTTCTAGTTCTGACTTTGGGTCTCTGGAGAAGCTCTGTTCAAGCTGTGTACTTGATTTCCATAAAATGCCCTTGATTATTTATAAAAGTTTCTCTTTATTTTAGCTCTCTCTAGGCAGATTCTATTCCCTGCAGCCTAAGGATTCTTTAATAACACATATGGAAATATGTGTAATCAAGGCCAAAAGCTTGAATTAAGTTGAAATCCAGTAATGCGCAAAAGATTAATTTATGAATTTGCTAATTGTTCTCTGTTGCTGTGGAAATTATGAGAATTCGTAATCTGTAGCACTTGTATGTCTCTATTTAGCCCAGTTATTTTCATTTCTTCTTCAGATTCTGTACTATGTAATTTTTTTCTTCAGGGACCTCTGCTGTTGGTCTATTACCATGACAATAGGGAGAACACATTCTATTCATTAATTTTTAAAATGTTTATTTATTTTTAATTTTGTGTATGTGCTGGGGCCTGAGTTTAGGCATGCTCAAATGAATACAGAGGCCCACAGAGGCCAGAGGCCTTGGATCTCATGGAGCTGGAATTAGAAGCAGTTGGAGACGGCAGATGTGGGTGCCACCAACCAAACTTGGGTTTTCTGCAAGTACAGTACTAGATCGTAACTGCTGAGTCATCTCTCCAGCCCCTGCTCATCATTCTTTTAAAATAACTGTGCATATATTTTGGAGTGGAAATAGAAACAAGGTGCTGAGGTATTCCAATAAAGTCCAGAGGTCACAGTGTCCTGGAGTGTGCATTCATAACCAGGGTGAAGCCCCCAAACTGCTGGGCATAAAGCCATGTGTTTCGTGCAATAAGGCACATGAACAAAGCTGTATAAGGCATCATTAATTCCATCCACAAGAGCAAGAGCAAACGGAGGTCAGTGAAGGCTACAGTGCAGATGAGACATTTGCTGCATGGATGGGCATGTTTCCTCCAAGACAGACAGAGTTCACAGACATGCCAAACATGGGGGATGGAATCCTCTTGCCCCACAAACATAAAATGGCACAAAATATAAAGTGCCTCCAAACAACAACGCAAGAGATTTCCAAAAAGCTAACCATTGACAAGAGCCACTGAGAACACTGTGCGATCAGCTTTCTCACAACCCCAGTCATCAACCAAAAGCTTGCTGTGACTTGAGGAGCGTGTGTGAAGAAAAATAGCAAAATCCCCAAACACTATGTTGTGTCATTTTTGACGTGCCCTGGTTCTCCTATCCTTGATCAGGATCTCCTCGTAGCCTTGAAAAATAAACAGCTTTATGACCATGGCCAGCGGTCACTGGGCACACAAACAGCCTAGCCCCCAACTTGAACAGTTCTGATCAAGTTCCATCTTCAGAGTTGTCACCATTTGGCCTGACTGACAGCTCCCTGAGGAGCTCTCTTCTCAGGATTCATCTTTGTTTGACTTGACTCAGAGCTTTCAGTGTGAAGGGTCATACACAAGGCAATACAACTCATAAAATAAATTAAAAAGTAGCTCATGGAACCGTCCCTATAGAGGTGCCAACATTGGACTTATAGGACTTTAAATTTCCCATTGTAAATATTTTCAAAGACTATTTTGGGGGTGCTGGGGACATATCTTGGTCATTAAAGTGCTTGGCTCAGAAGTGTGAGTCTCTGAGTTTGATCCCCTGCAGTCAGGTAAAATACATCCCAGCACCATCGTGTCAGAAACAGGATCCCTGGCATTTGCTTGCTAGCCAGCCTGGGCCTAGTTGGCAAGCCCCCGTTCTCAGTGAGAAACCCTGTCTTAAAAAACAAGGTGGACAGTTCTGGAGGGACAGTGCCCAAGGATAGCCTCTCCTTCTCCACACTCCCAAACAGGAGCATACTCACCAGCACACAAGCAGACATGTTTCTGCTTCCTTAATATTTTCCATTTGGGTCATTGTGAATTGTCATGAGAAGAACACAGAGCCCTATGAGCAAATCACGAGAAGCAGTAAAATGAGTTCAAAAAGTCTGGCATTCCAGAGAATCTCAGGACCTGCCACGCGAATGCACAGGGTGACGTGAGAGTACTGGATAATACAGCATTTCCTAAACCTTTGACTATAGAAATAAGATGTCAGGCAACATTTTACAGCTCCCAGGAACAGCAAGGATTCTTTAAAAATAGCTTAGGAAATAGCAGCCTAGGCTACAATCTCCTAAAGCAGGATAATTATTAAGACAGGGACACTACCTTATATAATTTTCATGTCACCAGGTACAGTGTTCTGCATAGCCCATATGTTCTGCACATGTTTACTGAAAGAACACATGCAAGTGGACACACTAGGCAAAAAGAAGTCAGAGAAGTTGCTACAGCGTCAAAGGAAAACAAAAGTCCCCCTGTGGCCCGTACTTCTTTACAATGTCCATGCTACATGACCCCACCTGCATGTGAATGCAAAACCCTTCCCCCTGTAAGATCCAAACAGACCTTATGTCCTCAAGTCAGGCTTCATAGAACTCCATTGAATTACATCTTGCCCAAGAAAAATGTCAGGACTAATCCCTAACTACCAACCCAGCTTGTTTAAAGTTTCCATTTGTCATAGCGAGGATCCAATTGATTGTCACCCTAAATCATTTTTCTGGTGTTTTCCCAGCCTCAACTTTGGAGTGTGATTCCTGAGATCGTTAGCTCCCTTGCCTCTTCTGTGTAGTGCATTAGAAGGAACTTACCACTGGGCCACTGGGCAAGACGCAGACAGACCAGCCAGATGCAAACAGGCATGTGGACTAAGATGCCCCTAGTTAGCCTGATCTAGACCCCATCTCCTGCAAACACCTGGTTCTTTCAACTTAGTGACTCACTGCCACTCTCTGCTTCTTTCTTCCTTCACACCCTCTATTGTGGAGGACAGACTTCAGCTAAATGGCAAAGCAGGGGAAGGGACACTATTTTAGAATGTTTAGTGTGGGTAGATTTAGAATCAGTAATGAAAAAAAAATCCCATGCCAACAAGAGCACCTCCCTTACTTAGAACTGTGCAATGTTGTCTGTTGACCATCCTAGTATTGTGACTGGGAGTGAGGGTGCTGAGGGTTAAAGGAAGGCAGTGATGAAAAGTTAAGTTAGCTAGTATTTAAAAGGAAAGACATAATAAAGGTTTTGAAACTTCAAGAATCACAAAGCAAATTAATCTTATGTAAATGCAGAAAAGCACTAGGAGTTCCTCAGAGCTCTCTCTCTGGTAAGTGTGCATTTAGCAACAATAGCCAATTTTCCTGGAAGTGGCTTTATGGCATATTTTGATGTAGACTCTTTGAATAAAGCAATCAGAACTGTTTGTTATGACAATGGACAATAAGATTGCTACTGGAAGAAAGCTAGCAATTGAGAGCAAACAGCTTGACAAAATATGAAGAAGGAAAGACTTTTGACTCCTTGCTTGGCTTGCCAACTATCTGAAACATTCTCAGAGCACCATCAGGAGGACTGTTCTTGACATTTAATTCATGTTCCTCACCAGTGCCTGCCTCTGGATGTACTTGGGAGACAGTCGGAACAATCAGGTCATCTCCAGAGTAAGTCACTTTAGAAGATTGAAAAGGGGGTCCTTTGATGATGACAAAAGCAGTCGTAGGGGTTGGTGTCTGTTACTTGCTTTCAGAGGAGCAGGGCAAATCAGATAAGCTCCAGGCATTGAGGGAAAGTATAAATTATAGGAAAAAAAGAGCCACACTGAACAGCTCAACACTCTCAGCTCCAGGAAAGATGTCAAAATTTGCTGACACATCAGTTGCAACCCAGTGAAGGGATGGTGGGCAAGCAATTGGCAGAGAGGGAGCTATGATACTGTGGAAGGCCAGAGAGAAGAAATATTGTATACAAATAGGAGATGCACCCATATATTCCATTTAGACTTTGGGGTGGATGTTGCATCAGTGATCTCTAGAGGAACTGATATTATGAATGTGTTACCAAAGAGGATTTATTTGATTGGCGTACACAATTCAAGCTGAGTAGCTCTTCACACTGCAGAGGTTGAGAACCATGACCAAGGCAACTCTTCTCAATGAAAGCTTTTAACTGGGGTCTGACTTACAGTTTCATAGGCTTAGTTCATTGTCATCATGGCAGGGGGCATGGTGACAGTCAGCTGGTGCTGGAGAAGGAACTGAGAGGTCTACATCCTTATCTGCATGCAGAAGAAAAAAAGTGGGATGGGGAGGGAGGGGAGGCAAGGGGAGAGAGGTAGAGGGAAAGAGACTGGGTCTGGCTAGGCTTTTGAAACCTCAAGTTCTCTCTGTGATACACGTTTTCCAATAAGATTACTCCTCTTAATCTTTCTCAAATAGTGCCTCTCCCTGGTGACTAAGAATTCAAATACATGGGCCTATGGGGCCACTCATATTCCATCCACCGCAGAGACGAAGCTGCATTCTGTTGACAGCTTTAAGAACAGAGTAGGTACACACCCCAACAGTAAGTGAAGTCAGACAAGGAAGTAGCTCTGCTTTTTCCTCAGACCTCTTTATATCTGGGCCTCTCAGATATCCTTATACCAGGAGAAGGCGTTTCTCACTCTAGGAGAGTGTCATCCCTTCTCAGCTAATCCTTTCTGGAAATGTCCTCACAGAACTGTCCAGAAGTGAGAGTCTTTGTTGGCTCCAGATCAAATTAGTTGGCAAAGATTGACCATCCATTTGGCAACTACTGTGCAGCTGTGTGGTGACGCAGTGTTGCTCCTGAAGGGTGGTAACTATCCCTGAGTGTGGGTACTATCCCTGAACTGAAGAATGGGGCACTACCGCAGTAGGATACAATGCTGCCAATGTCCAATGTCCATCAGTATTAACTTTTAAGTTCCATGAGTTACTGGACCCATTTCCTTTGTCTGCATAAGATTGAAAACTTAACTTGTTGCATGCTTATTAAATTGAAAATTTCAGCTCCCTTCTCAACACCTGTCTTAGTTAGGGTCTTATTACTGTGAACAGACACCATGACCAATGTAAGTTTTATAAAGGACACCATTTAATTGGGGCTGGCTTACAGGTTCAGAGGTTCAGTCCATTATCATCAAAGCGGGAGCATGGCAGCATCCAGGCAGGCATGGTGCAGAAGGAGCTGAGTTCTACATCTTCACCCAAAGGAATCCAAGAACAGACCCAGCATCCTAGAAGGAGCTAAGAGGAGCCCACCCCACAGTGATACACTTCCTCCAACAAGGGCACACCTTCTAATAGTGCCACTCCCTGGGCCAAGCATATCAAACCATCACAACGCCAAATACAAGCTGCAAACTTTTCCCATCGTTTCTGGTTAAATTCAAAAGTGGAAAGGTTCTAAGATATATTCTTGAGAGATCTTCCCCTTCCTTTATAGCATATGATGGGTGGACATGAGACCCATGGAGACTATCCTTTATCCCTCATAGCACGAAGAAGAACCAAAGCAGTGCAAGGTCTCAGTTCCTACAATGTCTACGTGACGATGAGATGAGGCCAAATGTTACCATTGTACCCAGCACTGTGTATCACAGCAAAGGGACCTCCTCATTAGTGGACCCTGAGCTCATCAGACTACTGAACTGTCCGCGCTGGAGAGAGTTCTCACAATTCCAGATGTAAGCAAATGTCCTTGGCAACCGGAGAAGGACTTACCTGCATTACTTGATCCTCAACTTGACAGAATTGAGTGGTATCTAGGAAATGGGTAAAGACCACTTCTGGGTGTGTCTCTGGGGCCATGTCTACGGTTGATTGGCATCACCATGAAGGAATTTTGAAGCACATCTTACTCACTGGGAGTTCTTTAGAGTTGTCTGATAGAGTTCATTTAAGCAACAGTGACGAATTTTCCTAGGACTGGCTTTATGGCCACCATCCAATAGGCTGGGGGATCAGATGGGACAAACAGTGAAAGGTGTGGGGAGCTTGGCTTGTGCTTTAAGCAGAAGCACTGTTCTTCTTGAACAGGTGTAGTTAAGGCTGTCATTGTTGTGGGCATTTGACTCCTCAGCTTTTAGCCACACACTCATACCAAAGCCTCATGGGAACTTACAGGCCTTCCGCCTTGGACTTTCTTCACATCATTGCTCTCTCTTGTAGCTTTCATACAAGGAAAAGACTAGGCTGTGTGAGATCCTGTCTCAGAACAACAAAACCAAGTTTTATTGTGTTTTCCTTTCCTTTTATGTGCTATCATTTTTATTATTTTTTTAACCTTTGGAGTGATTTTCTTCTTCATCTTCCTTTCTGGTTACATTATACACTCAATATTAATGCACACATCTTTAATCCTAGCACTCTGGAATCAATAGATCCTCATTCATTTGAAATCAGTCTGGTCTGGTCAGTGAGTTCCAGGCCAACCAGAGCTACATAGGGATAACCTGTCTCCAAATGAAGCAAAAATAAAACAAACAATCAAACAGAAAACAAAGTACACCATGTTGAAATCATCTAATTTGTTCTTCATACAGCACACTTTTTCATTCAGTTATTTTTTTTACTTATTTACTTTATATCCTGCTCACTGTCCCCCTCCCAGTCAACTTGTTCCATAATCCTTCCCCTATCCCCTTCTCCTTTGAGCAGGTGGGGACCCCCTGACATCAAGTCTCATCAAGGCTAGCCGCATTCTCTCCCATTGAGATCAGACAAGGCAGCCCAGCTAGAAGAATATATCCCACTGAGGGGCAACAGCTCTTGGGATAGCTCCCCCAACCCTACTCCTCTCCATTTGTTCAGGATTCACATGAAGACCAAGCTGCACATCTGCTACATATGAGCAGGGATTCATGGGTCCAGTCTATGTATGTTCTTTGGCTGGTGGTTCAGTCTCTGAAAACCCCAAGGTTTGTTGCTTGTGGAGTTCCCACCCCCTCTGGAGCCCTGCAATCCTTCCTCCTATTCTTCTATAAGAGTCCCCAAGCTCCATCCACTGTTTGGCTGTGGGTGTCTGCATCTGTCTGAGATGATACAGCACACTATTTAATAGCAGGAAGAACAGTTGGTCCCAAATCTGCTTCTCCAGTCTTAAGTTCACTAATTGGTGGTTACTTGAATCATCAGTCTATCTTTAAAGTAAGTTCTTCTACAAAGCCTTCTAAGTCCCCACCCCAAGACCAAAAAAGAAGAAAGATTCTTACTTACAGGCTTTAGAAAAATAAAGCCAGGCACCCCTGGGTCATCAGACCATGCGTGTGTGACCTTTTGCTCAATGTGAACCACAGTTGCCACACTCCTGTGTTGAATAACTCCCACAATACAGGTCACACACCTGTCCCTGACTTGTTTAATTCACAATGCAGCTAAGCTTCCTCTTTTACAGACCTGCGTTATGTGTTCATTATCTTCTTTTTTGTTTCCTTTATTTGCAGTGTCAAGGGTGAAACTCAGGGTCTTGTGCATCCAGACTAGTTCTCTACCACTGAATTAGGTCTAGAGCCCTGTACAGCGTCTATATTTCTACCATACCTACCTCTGTCTTTATGATACAATTCACACAAGGAATTTGTCAGCAGTGTTAGGAGCCTCGAGTGCTAATTGCCTTTCCTGTTTCTTTCACACATGATTGGCAATGTACTTTTTACTTTACATTATTAATATTTGCTTTTTACACATATGACCTGAAACCAAAGTTGTTTCAAATAATCCTGAGGTCTCAAATAACAAAGCAGCCAGGTTATAGACACAAGAATTCTCCCTCTGTTTTGTATCCATTTTTCCTCTTTTTCCCCCCATTGGAATGCATTCTTTGTACATGGTGCTGTTATACAAGGCTTTAATACATGCGTATTGTTCATTGAGCATATCCCCCTCATACTCTTAGACTTCTTCCCTCTCATTAATCCTTTATGTTCCTCAGGATGGTTTTGTATATCAATGCATATGTATATATGTTTATGTATATGATTGTATATAATTTTATGTATCTATTTAATATTTGGGAACCTTAAATAAGAGAAGCCATTCGATATTTCTTTTTCCATGGCAGACATGATTCACTTACTGCGACCATCTCTGTTCTTTGCCTCTTCCAGTTAAGTCGTTTGTGAGGTCTTCTGTAAATTCATCTGCTGCTTCATCGTCCCTCGAAAGGCAGGCACGCAGGAAAGCACACTCCGAGCTGGGGTTTAGTGGCCAAGATGCTATTATGGGATGTCCTTGGTATCGGGGTATATGAAAAGGAGAGAGGGAGCAGAACCCTGAGGATGAGAAAGGCCAGCTTTGATGCAGTCCAGTGGTCACCCCAGCTGTCCTCAAGAGTTTCAGGGCGCTCTAGAAAGAGAACGGTGTTTTAGAGTTGTGCTGATCTAAGCCAGTCAGAAGACCTTAATGTCGCTAAAGGACAGTTCCTGGTTGTGGGCTTCTCTGGGAAGGGGCAGAACCTTGGGCAAAACTCTATCTCACTGACATAGCTCCCAAAGGAGCTACCAACCGAAGGCTGACAATGCTCCCAGAGACTGAGCCCTTCATGGTTCCCACCTCCTTTGCAATTGTTCCTTGTACACTTTATTCTGCGAACAAGTGTATGCAATGCTTCTTTCTTAAAAATATCTCACCTTAAACTTTGACAATATAGTGTGACCACATCTAAACAAAATCCTTCCTTCCACTCCTCTTGGTCTCTCCCAATACTCTCTCCTCTTCTCCATTTTCTCATCCTCTACCTTTTAAAATACTCCGTGAATTCAGTGAGTGCTGTCTGCACACACAAGGTGTAGGACTATCCATTGGTGAACACGCCAACAGCCACATCCTTAAAGAAAAATGCCCTCTTTCCCCTTAGCTGGGGTTGGGGCCTCATCACACCTTTCCACCCATTGGAGTATTGATGGGCTGGATGCTGCATAGCTGCTGTGCAGGTGGCCACAGATGCAATAAATGCATGGATGCTGACACTATGCCATGTCCAGAAGACAGCACTCTATTGCACATCTGTTCTTATTCTGGTCCTCATTAATTTTTGGAGGCAGCTATGTTAACCTCCATGTATAAAACATACACATGCATGTTACATAATACTACATATCATAGTGGGTTACATAAGCTATGTAGCACCAAATTCTCATCCTGGCTGTTACATTTTATAATCCTGCTTCTGTGATGTTTCCTGAGCTGAGAACTCCACTGTCACTTCTTTGTTGGGGGTAGGTCTTTTGCATTGTGTATTCCAATGCTGGTTTCTATGCCCAGACATCGGCATAAAGTCCAGACAATGGCATGGTCAAGCATCTTGGGTCTCAATGTTATTGTCATTTTCTATCATCTCTGATCGGTCAATAAAGAATTGATTCAGCCTGTGATTGTGCTGAGGAGATAGGAGGGTTGAACTTCTGATCTAAGCCAGGAGTCGAAGGCAGAAAGAAGTAAGAAAAGGACCATGAGGAGGTGGTCATGAGGCAGAAGGTCCGGGAGGAGTCCTGATGAGGTCACAGAGGGATCTGCTATGGGGACACATGTGGAGTAAAGCAAGCCAGGCTGAGACTCAAACAAGTAACATCGGGCCTGTGATTAGGTAAGTAGCTTAGAGGGATAAAATAGATGAATATCTGCCCAGTCATAGTGGTTAAAGCTTGTTAATAAACTTAATAGGTCTTCGTGTCAATTATTTGAGAGCTAGAGCAGGAACAGATAAGGTTATCATCCTTAAATTACAGCTTGCACTTCTTCCCAGCTCTTTGATTAGTTTATGAATCTTTATACCAATTGTTGCCCACTGCAAAAAGAAGCTTCTCTGGACAGAGCAGTGATAACCGACTGGCATGAACATAAATATTCAGTCTCCCCATCCCTAGTCATAGGCCTTGACCAGTTTCACAGTACCAGGACGATCTTTTCCACGTGGAACAGTGCTCAGATCTAGTCAGAAGGTGGTTAGTGACCTCCATTACTGTACCAGTGGGCACGTCTTGCCTGGCAGGTTGGCGTTGTAGCATGCAGGGCCCTCTGCTGTAGTAAGTCCATTGATGATTTGTCTCCCCAGCATCTGCGTAGTAGCATCTGGCATTATGAAAATTAGCCTTCAGGGAGGTGGTATCCAGGTAACATTAATTTGATTTCTGTAGGTCCTGCAATCGACGTGCATTATGTCTTCAGCAGTAGGACTGTACCATCTAGCAATGATGAGCCACCAAGACCAATGGTGATAGCCTGTGTTGTTTTGGAGGCCTCTGGGGCTTCTCTGACCAATACTTTGTAGGGAAGTACCTCACACATGGCACTGAGATTGTCACTTAATAGCCCATGTTCTAATCTGGGGCAATCATGGTCCACCCACGCAGGGTGTCTCTTCTCAAACTCTTAAAAACAACTGTGTAATTAAGTTACGGAGCGACTGATTCCTGTAAAGCTTTTACTTCTTTGGGTTTAACACATCCTTCAGATCCCCCTCCTCCCTCCCCTCCCTCCCTCCCCCTCCACCCATACCCCCCCTCCCTCCCCGTCATCTTCTTACTCACCAAAACCTGTTTAAACCTTTGATCCTCTGCCATCTTACAGTCCCCACCTGTAAGTCCCTTTCCCAGCCCCTCTGTCATGTGCACTTTCTATCGTCCTGATTTCTACAGACACTCCGGATTAAACATGCCAACCTAAGGACTTGAAGCCAGGGTCCACGCGTGGCTATGCAGCACTTGTCGTTCGGGGCCTAGCTGGCCACATGCAGCGCTCCTACGCAGTAGGCACTCAGTACAGAGCCCACTCTTTCCTTCTGTCTAAACTTGAATCTATTTTTAGCTTCCAAGCCTGCTCTCATCCTTTATGCTCCTCTTGCACACTTAAAACGACTGTGGGAAGTGTCTCGAATCCTGCTTGGCCTCTTCTCATCCTTATGGCTCTGGACTGTGTTGACAGAATTGTCTATTGGATATTATCTTTTGATATTTTACTCTAGTATTTTTGTTGGGGTTTAAATCTTGGCCAGCTATTGCCAGGTAACTGTGGGAGTGGAGCTTAGACAGAATACCAACATTCCCCCGTTTTGATTTAATTAAAAAAGAAAAATTAGAGATGATGGTGGAGCAGGAATAGGGTCGTTGTGATCTCTACTTTCTGCTTGCTTTATGCGTGTTTCAGCATCTTGTCAAGTCTAGGTGCTTACTACATTCAGGACAGCACCAGAGAAGCCACCTCCAGATGTTCCAATCTCCTCTCACAAACACAGACGCCTCTATTGGACCTGTTCCTTCTGACCTGTCCTCAGATGGTTCCACAGGCCCTGGACAACAAGGAAACAGCTAACTCTTAAGACTGGACAAACATCCCATACCCACTTTTCTAGGTTCCCTAGAGACAGGTTGTTCCAAAGCAAGACATGTTGGTATTCTAACCTCCACCCCCACAGCTACCGGCACCAGCCAGCTGCTCCTATAGAGGGGACTGCTTGTCCCCTCCTCACTCTCTTTGCTCTTCCTCTTCTCTTGCTCTTGTCCTCTTCCCCTTCTCTCCCCATTCCCTTCCCCACTTCCCTCCATGTGCTCATGGCTGGCCTCTACTCCTCTCTTCTTCTACTCTTCTTCTCTCATTAAACCTTTCCACGTGGAACCATGCTGGCCTGCTGTGGTTTGTCCGGACTTGAGCCGAGATTTCTACCCCAACAATTTTAGCTTAACCTTTTTGAACATGTACAATACTAGAAGTTGGGGATATTTGCTTTGTTCTTTAAAATTGTTGGCATGGACTTTCTGATTAGCTTCCCCTGTATTACATTTTAATAGGCAGCCTGTTCCCTGATACGTGGCGAAGACAAGTCATCACTCAGACTTCTGACTTCAGTTCTGACAAGAACTGTCCTGTTTACCGTGGCTGAAACGCGAATTTCAGGAACTTGACTAAACAAGCAAAATACTCCTTGAAAAAGTCTGGGGGCTTAGAAAAGTCTGTACGATAGGTAGATTTTTGAGAAGTTTGTTTGCATGAATAGCTTATTATTCGTATGAGTTTACAAAATAGTCTGAAGAAAGGGAGGAAGGGACTGCAGAGAGTGGAATGGTTTTGTGTGTGTGTGTGTGTGTGTGTGTGTGTGTGTAAGTATGCATGTTCACTTGTTTGAGTGCACGTGTGCCATGAGGTGCATGTGGATGCCAGAGTGCAGCCTCAGGGGTCAGTCTTCTCCCACTGTCTCCACTCAAGACAGGGTTTTCTGTTGCTCACAATTCCAGTGTTAAGTCTCGAACCCTTGGACAAAAGGTTGAGAGGCCTATTTAACATATCAAAGCAGACCTGACCTCCAAATTCTCCCAGACTCCTTCAGTCCTCACCTGTTACTGGGTATGTCTGACATACTCCACCCACTACCCCACCCCTCACAACTCTCAGCCCAGAGGCTTAACTGCCCTTCCCCCAGAGATTCTTCCCTATACAATCCAGCCATTTTGATATTTTAAATAAGCACTGTATTAGTCAGGGTTCCCTAGAGTCACAGAACTTATGAGTAGTCTCTGTTATAGTAAGGGAATTTGTTGATGGCTTACAGTCTGTAGTCTGACTCCCCAAGGGTCATCAGCAGCTGTGACTGGATATCTGAGGATTTAACAGTGGCTCAGTCACACAAGGCACGCAGGTGAAGTAGAGATGGAGTCTTCCTTCTTCCAATGTCTTTATGCAGGTCTCCAGCAGAAGGTGTGTCCCAGATTAAAGGTGTGCAGCACCACGCCTGGGTCTGGGACTTGCTTTGTCCCAGATAACCTTGAACTCAGAGATCTCCTTGCCTTAGTCTACTGGGACTCATAGCCACTGTGCCTCAAGGTCCAGGTCAGAAACTTGTGTCTTCCTTCCAGCCTCGAGGTCTGGATCACAGGTGAGCCCTCCACTTCTGGATTGTAGTTTATTCCAGATACAGTCAAGTTGATAACCAGGAAAGCCACCGCAAGCACCTCAGCCGTTTGTCTGAGTTTGAAACCTAACATTCAGCATTGCATGGGTTCTAGGGATCTGAACTGATGCCCTCATATTTGTGTGGCAAAAGTTTGATCATCTCAGAACCTCATGAATGAGTCTTAATGGAGAGAGGGGCTCAGAAGGGATTGGTGAGAGCTGTCATAAAAGAAGTCACTATAATACAGCTGTATGAGTGGCCAAGGTGGCAGATGTGATTGAAGGAGAGGTGAGGGGAGTTTCTTGCAGGAATTCAACTCCACCTCATGGAAAACACTGCTGGAAACACACAGTTTATATGGTAGTGAAAAATACTCGTTTGAAGATTTGCTAGACATTAGCAGACAGCAAGCTTTAGTCTATATCTTAGTTAATTTTCACACTGTTATGACAAACTCTCCAACAGAAACAGTTTAAGGAAGGAAAGGCTTACTTGAGCTCACATTCTTGGCTATAGTTCACTATGGCAGGTATGACCTAAGCTTGGGGTGGCTGGGCACATTATGTTCCCAGAGAGAGGACTGTGAGGCCTTGGCTCTCTTTCTCCTTTTTATTGTCTGGAACCCCACCAAACCATGTAATAGAGCAAACTACAGCTGCATGCATGTGTGTGTGTGTCTTGTGGGAGGGAGGATTATGTCACCTCCATTGACCTAATCTAGAAAATCCCTCAAAGGACAGGCACAGCGGTTTGACTCGTAGATGACGATAGATTTGGTCAATTTGACAATCAGTATTAATTATTACCTAGAAGTCCGATGGGAAACTGACATGAAGGATATTTAACTACTGAAAGGAAAAGATGTTGTTCTGAAGAAATAAAGTTTCATAGATATGAGAAACAAAGCTATAAAAACAAGGTTTTGAGAAATACATCTGGTGGTCAGGATGCCTATGACAAACTTGTGACCTGTCTGAGAGACACATCTGACGTCACGATAACCAATGATAGGATAAAGTTTTGGTGATCAAGATTCTGACTAAGCTAATTAAGCAACAAGATATCATCCTGACCCTGCAGGACCACCCAGTTCACCACCCCCCATTCCCCCATCCCCGCCTCTAAAGGATGTGTCAACTTAGCCCTTTCCCAGTGATTCTGCAAGGTCAGGTGTAGGGCTGGATGAAGAAAGTGACTAATTGAGCCAAGAACAGCCCTTTGATCAGGCCAGCCAATACCTAACCAGATCCTTTGTCCTGTGCACCACCAATGAGAATGGGCCAGCTAACCCTGTTGCTGAAGTCTGCCCTCTGTAACGAATAAAAGTTGTGTGCTTTTTGGGTTCGGGGTTGCCTTTCCCTGCACGGATGAGCAACCCAACGAACGTGGATTAAAAACCTTATACCCTCATGCTATTGCCGAGGTCACTTTGTCAATCTGTGCTCTGTGGGTGGCACTCCTGAGGTAAGGCCACTATGGGGTCTTACAACAGTTCATTGCATGTTACTACGTACCTCATCTCCCTTCTCATTTTCTGAAATGGCCCTTTGGTACTGAGTGACAGCCATTTTCTTTACAAATGTCAACTATGAGTATAGAGGTCTTCTTCCTTCTTTCCTTCCTTCCTTCCTTTCTTTCTTCCTTTCTTTGTAGTTTTCTGGCTATTAAGGAAACCCTTTAACATGTACCTTCCTGCAATTTACACACAGAAGTCCTGACCTCTGGTACTTCAGAGTTTGGAAATAAGTCTATTATATTATAATTTAGTATAAAGTTACTTTCTAAACTAATGCAGTGTTACTGGTGTTCTTAGGAAGAAAGCACATGTGGGCACAGAGGCACATAGAGTGAGAACATTATGTGAATAAACACAGGGAGAAGACATCCGTCCACAGTTAAGAGGGGAGGCCCTTTCCTTATTGCAACAGGAGGAATTAACTCTTTGCCTTTCCTCTTGAACCGGTGTGAGTAACAGTAGAAACTTCTGCAAAGGTTCTCTGTGTGCTATTCCATTAGGACAGCATAAGTAAAGTAAGATGGGTCCTTCTCTTAGCCATTTCACACTCTGTCTTTCAATAGCGTACAATTTTAAAAGTTAGTTTGAAGTACAGTTTGATCTCACTCCCTCTCCTGGCCAGTTTTCTGTCAATTTGACACAAGCTCGATAGAGTCATTTGAAAGGAGGAGGCTTCATTGAGAAAATGCTTCAAAAGATCTAGCTTTGGAAAGATCAAAGGGTTTTATTAATTAGTAATTGGGCTGGTGGTCCTCAGTTCTATAAGAAAGCAGTCTAGGCAAACCCTGGTAAACACGTTGGTACGTGGCATTCCTCCATGGCCTCTGCATTGGGCGCCTGTCTCCAGGTTCCTGCCCTGTTTGAGTTCTTGTCCTGACTTCCTTCAGTGATGAACAGTGATGTGGAGGTGTAAGCTAAATAAACCCTTTCCTCCCGGAGTTGCTCATGGCATTTCATCCCAGCATGAGCAACCATCACTAAGACCCTGCCTCTTACTTCTTTCTACCTCTCTTCATGTAGGTGCCTGCTACTCTCTTCTTTCTTCCTGGGACTTTACTTTCTCTGAGATTGGATTGACAGGGTTCGACTTCTAGCTCCCGACAAACTCCCAGTCCTTTTCATTTTCACTTCGCAGCATGCATTCTCCCACCCGACCTCACGGTTTGACTTCTACACACAGCCCACTCCCTTTGACATTTGCTTTGCTTTCGACACTCACTGTAGGTTGAGGATCCTTCGTTGTCTCTTCATTTTGATTTCTCCAGGCCTCCTCTGAATGCTCTCATTTCAAGTCTTTCCTCTTCTCATAGCTGCCGAGTTACGGCTTTTGGAAAAATATTTTGAAGACATTTCTTCGATAAACAGGGTGCTTATTTCTTCTCTCTTTCTCATAACCTCCAGTCCATTTAAAAACTGTAAATATCTACATCTCTTCTAGAAATTCTTTCCCAGGCCTCTTCCCCACAGAACCCTTTTAGTTCTGGTCTCCCCTTTGAAGGCAGCATTGCTGTGGCTGATTCTGTCTCCCTCCCTCCTCACCTCTCTACTAATAAATTCTTCACAGGGACATCCTTTTCTTATTCCAAATTTTTCATGAATATATTTTTGCATTTACTCCATAAAACTTGTAACAACACACACACACAGAATCCAAAGACACTAGACTTCTGAGGATAATTTCTTAGCTCTTTCAAGTTTTCACTTTTTGTTAACTAATATTGGTTTGACGTTAGCCTGGATTGTTATAGAAGGTATTCTGGTGAGCCATAAATGTCACATAATAAAAAGAAATGTTGAATCTTTACAGCATAGTGCAGTAATTTCATTTATTAAATCCATTGCAATATTTGCATATTTGTATCGTAGCAAAGCTCATTGTGGCCTTTTGGGGTTTTTTTTTTGTTTTTTGTTTTTTTTTTTTTGCATTTTCTTCCCCCTCTTCTCTTGAAAAATGTTGAAAACACAGTAGGAAGACTAGCTTTAAAAGTGTTAATATTTTGAGGCTACATTTTATTTTAATGCTCTTAAACTTTTATGAAAAAACCTTAATGAAATCACAATAAAATCCCCAAACCTTAAGAAGCTATTAATAATCTAGCATCACGAGTTCACGTGGGGAATGTTAATCCCACTTACCAAAGAAGGCTTCACCGTGATATGCTATGATTGAGACCTTGTAACTGCAGACACATGGTGGTGTGAAAATGTGCTATTACAGACATACTGAGCTGAAGATCCATATATGCTAACTGAATGGATTGTGAACCCAAGCTCCTCATGAACATCTCTTGAGACATGACTTTAAAAGGCATAGTTGTTGGGGTTGGGGATTTAGCTCAGTGGTAGAGCGCTTGCCTAGCGAGCGCAAGGCCCTGGGTTCGGTCCCCAGCTCCGAAAAAAAGAAAAAAGAAAAAGAAAAAAGGCATAGTTGTACACATGGTTTTAAGAGGATTACTGTAGAGAGGCCACCCTGTTCTGGATTTTCACGGTTATATAGGGAGACCTAGTTACCAACACAAAACAGGACAAAACAAATCAAACTCTGAAAGTTAAACTAGACTTTTCAAACAAGTGAAACATTATCCAAAAGACCTTCTGAGACCATCTTTTGGGTGCACAAGAGCTACTTTAAGTGAATTTTGAATTCAACCAGTTAAACCAAGAATGTCACCTTTCAAACAAACATTCACGAGTGGTTATAAAATCTTGCCTAGCTTGGTGTTAGATTACAGACCTAGCATGTATGAGGTCCTGCATTCAGTGTTTATATTTTTAAGGAAATGCTTGATCAGGCTGAGGGGGTAACTCAGTAAAGTGACTGCCTAACATATATAAAACACATTAATTTCTGGTGCCAATCCACTTTAAATTAATATATATATATACATATACATATGTATATATATATATATGTGTGTGTGTGTGTGTGTGTCTGTGTATGTGTGATTAAATATATGTACATATATGTGTGAATAAATATGTGTGTACGTACATATACACATACACACATATACACCTTGTACTCTGATTTGTGTATCATCTAATTTAAAGTACTTTTCTTTCAGCTATAATGAACTGAACCAAAATGTTTCTGTGAAAATACAGGAAAATAAGATGTACTGGGTTTCTGTTCCCCATAGAAAGCAACTACAAAGCCAACTGTACTGAATATGTTTGGAAGACAATGTCTATTTTGAGAAACATTCTTGTTTTCATCTTAAAAAATTACATATATATATATATATATATATATGTCCATATCTTTGAGAAAGACTGTGTAATTAATTAAGACTCTTTAGGTGTAACACTATCTTATTATAGTCAACGCAGTTCAATGACTTCATTAGAAACAGTTGCAAGAAAGAGATTAAAATTTCTGAGATTTACAGCTGTGGTTCTTATGGTTTTGTAACATCTTTTCATTGCAAATACTGAGGACTTGAGATGCATCTTGATTGGTAGTGTGCTTGTCTAGCATGCACAAAGCCATGGGTTTGAGCCTCAGTACTATACAAAAACCCAGTTGGGTAATGCATATCTGTAATTTTAACTCTTAAGAGATAGAGACAGGAGGGCCAGAAGTTCAAGGTCATCCTTAGCTAGAAAGTGAGTTCAAGGCCAAGTGGGCTACATGAGACTCCCATTTCAAAAGCAAGTACCATTACATCTCAAAATGTTTTGATGGAGAAAAAGCATAGCTTTAGAAGGCAGAGATGTTAGTATGGAGATATAAAATCCAAGATATTGAGGTTGTCAATGGAGAAGCTGCTCTCTGGGGTTTTGAAGGAAGAAATAAGGTTGCTGGTTTTCTCATAGCACATGTGCTTCTGAGAACAACAAGGTTAGTGCTCTGGGTTGTTGTTTCTGGGTAAGCCTCACCGTGCTGCTGCAATCCCAGCAACAGTGGAGGAGTGTTCCTCTTTCTCCACATCCTTGCCAGCATCTGCTGTCACCTGAGTTTTTGATCTTAGCCACTCTCACTGGTGTGAGGTGAAATCTCAGGGTTGTTTGGATTTGCATTTCCCTGATGACTAAAGATGTTGAACATTTCTTTAGGTGTTTCTCAGCCATTCGGCATTCCTCAGCTGTGAATTCTTTGTTTAGCTCTGAACCCCATTTTTTAATAGGTTATTTGTCTTCCTGAGGTCTAACTTCTTGAGTTCATTGTATATTTTGGATATAAGCCCTCTATCAGTTGTAGGATTGGTAAAGATCTTTTCCCAATCTGTTGGTTGTCATTTTGCCCTAACCACAGTGTCCTTTGCGTTACAGAAGCTTTGCAGTTTTATGAGATTCCATTTGTCGATTCTTGATCTTAGAGCATAAGCCATTGGTGTTTTGTTCAGGAAATTTTCTCCAGTGCCCATGTGTTCGAGATGCTTCCCCACTTTTTCTTCTATTAGTTTGAGTGTATCTGGTTTGATGTGGAGGTCCTTGATCCACTTGGACTTAAGCTTTGTACACAGTGATAAGCATGGATCGATCTGCATTCTTCTACATGCTGACCTCCAGCACCATTTGCTGAAAATGCTTTCTTTTTTCCATTTGATGGTTTTGGCTCCTTTGTCAAAAATGAAGTGACCATAGGTGTGTGGGTTCATTTCTGGGTCTTCAATTCTATTCTACTGGTCAATCTGTTTGTCTCTGTACCAATACCATGCAGTTTTTATCACTATTGCTCTGTAATACTGCTTGAGTTCAGGGATAGTGATTCCCCCAGAAGTCCTTTTATTGTTGAGGATAGTTTTAGCTATCCTGGGTTTTTTGTTATTCCAGATGAATTTGCAAATTGTTCTGTCTAACTCTCTGAAGAATTGGATTGATATTTTGATGGGGATTGCATTGAATCTGTAGATCGCTTTTGGTAAAATGGCCATTTTTACTATATTAATCCTGTCAATCCATGAGCATGGGAGATCTTTCCATCTTCTGTGGTCTTCTTCAATTTCTTTCTTCAGAGGCTTGAAGTTCTTATCATGCAGGTCTTTTACTTGCTTGGTTAAAGTCACACCGAGGTATTTTATATTATTTGGGACTATTATGAACGATGTCGTTTCCCTAATTTCTTTCTCATCTTGTTTCTCTTTTGTGTAGAGGAAGGCTACTGATTTATTTGAGTTAATTTTATACCCAGCCACTTTGCTGAAGGTGTTTATGAGGTTTAGGAGTTCTCTGGTGGAACTTTTGGGATCACTTAAATATACTATCATATCATCTACAAATAGTGATATTTTGACTTCTTCTTTTCAAATCTGTATCCCTTTGATCTCCTTTTGTTGTCTGATTGCTCTGGCTAGAACTTCAAGAACTATATTGAATAAGTAGGGAGAGAGTGGGCAGCCTTGTCTGATTTTAGTGGGATTACTTCAAGTTTCTCTCCATTAAGTTTAATGTTAGCCACTGGTTTGCTGTATATGGCTTTTACTATATTTAGGTATGGGCCTTGAATTCCTATTCTTTCCAGGACTTTTATCATGAAGTGGTGTTGAATTTTGTCAAATGCTTTCTCAGCATCTAATGAAATGATCATGTGGTTTTGTTCTTTCAGTTCGTTTATACAATGGATTATGTTGATGGTTTTCCGTATATTAAACCATCCCTGCATGCCTGGGATGAAGCCTACTTGATCATGGTGGATGATTGTTTTGATGTGCTCTTGGATTCGGTTTACTAGAATTTCATTGAGTATTTTTGCATCAATATTCATAAGGGAAATTGGTCTGAAGTTCTCTTTCTTTGTTGGGTCTTTATGTGGTTTAGGTATAAGAGGAATTGTGGCTTCATAGAAGGAATTCGGTAGTGCTCCACCATCTGTTTCAATTTTGTGGAATAGTTTGGATAGTATTGGTATGAGGTCTTCTATGAAGGTCTGATAGAATTCTGCACTGAACCCATCTGGCCCTGGGCTCTTTTTGGTTGGGAGACCTTTAATGACTGCTTCTATTTCTTTAGGAGTTATGGGGTTGTTTAAATGGTTTATCTGTTCCTTATTTAACTTTGGTACCTGGTATCTGTCTAGGAAATTGTCCATTTCCTGCAGATTTTCAAGTTTTGTTGAATATAAGCTTTTGTAGTAGGATCTGATGATTTTTTGAATTTCCTCTGATTCTGTAGTTATGTCTCCCTTTTCATTTCTGATTTTGTTAATTTGGACACACTCTCTGTGTCCTCTCATTAGTCTGGCTAAGGGTTTATCTATCTTGTTGATTTTCTCAAAGAACCAACTTTTGGTTCTGTTGATTCTTTCTATGGTCCCTTTTGTTTCTACTTGGTTGATTTCAGCTCTGAGTTTGATTATTTCGTGCCTTCTACTCCTTCTGGGTGTATTTGCTTCTTTTTTGTTCTAGAGCTTTGAGGTGTGCTGTCAAGCTGCTGATATATGCTCTCTCCTATTTCTTTCTGCAGGCACTCAGAGCTATGAGTTTTCCTCTTAGCACAGCTTTCATTGTGTCCCATAAGTTTGGGCATGTTGTACCTTCATTTTCATTAAATTCTAAGAAGTCTTTAATTTCTTTCCTTATTTCTTCCTTGACCAGGTTATCATTGAGTAGAGCATTGTTCAACTTCCATGTACATGTGGGCGTTCTTCCCTTATTGTTATTGAAGACCAGTTTTAGGCTGTGGTGGTCTGATAGCACGCATGGGATTATTTCTATCTTTCTGTACCTGTTGAGGCCTGTTTTTTGACCAATTATATGGTCAATTTTGGAGAAAGTACCATGAGGAGCTGAGAAGAAGGTATATCCTTTTGCTTTAGGATAGAATGTTCTATAAATATCTGTTAAGTCCATTTGGTTCATGACTTTTCTTAGTCTGTCTATGTCTCTGTTTATTTTCTGTTTCCATGATCTGTCCATTGATGAGAGGGGGTGTTGAAATCTCCTACTATTATTGTGTGAGGTGCAAATGTGTGCTTTGAGCTTTAGTAAGGTTTCTTTTATGTATGTAGGTGCCCTTGTATTTGGAGCATAGATATTTAGGATTGAGAGTTCATCTTTGTGATTTTTCCTTTGATGAATATGAAGTGTCCTTCCTTATCTTTTGATGACTTTTAGTTAAAAAATCAATTTTATTCGATATTAGAATGGCTACTCCAACTTGCTTCTTTAGACCATTTGCTTGGAAAGTTGTTTTCCAGCCTTTCACTCTGAGGAAGTGTCTGTCTTTGTCTCTGAGGTGTGTTTCCTGTAGGCAGCAGAATCCAGGGTCCTCGTTGGGTATCCAGTTTGTTAATCTATGCCTTTTTATTGGGGAGTTGAGACCATTGATGTTGAGAGATATTAAGGAATAGTGATATTGCTTCCTGTTATATTCATATTTGGATGTGAGATTATGTTTGTGTGCTTTTCTTCTCTTTGTTATGTTGCCAAGATGATTAGTTTCTTGCTTTTTCTAGGGTGTAGCTTGCCTCCTTCTGTTGGGCTTTACCATTTATTATTCTTTGTAGTGCTGGATTTGTAGAAAGATATTGTGTACATTTGGTTTTGTCATGGAACATCTTGGTTTCTCCATCTATGTTAATTGAGAGTTTTGCTGGATACAGTAACCTGGGCTGGTATTTGTGTTCTCTTAAGGTCTGTCTGACATCTGTCCAGGATCTTCTGGCTTTCATAGTCTCTGGTGAGAAGTCTGGTGTAATTCTGATAGGTCTGCCTTTATATGTTACTTGACGTTTTCCCTTACTGCTTTTAATATTTTTTCTTTGTTTTGTGCATTTGGTTTTGACTATTATGTGACGGGAGGAGTTTTTTTTCTGGTCCAATCTTTTGGAGTTCTGTAGGCTTTTTTGTATGTTTATGGGCATCTCTTTCTTTAGGTTAGGGAAGTTTTCTTCTATGATTTTGTTGAAGATATTTACTGGTCCTTTTGAGCTGGGAGTCTTCACTCTCTTCTATACCTATTATCCTTAGGTTTGATCTTCTCATTGAGTCCTGATTTCCTGTAATGCTTTGGACCAGTGACTTTTTCCATTTTAGATTGTCTTTGACCGTTGTGTCGATGCTTTCTATGGAATCTTCTGCTCCTGAGATTCTCTCTTCTATCTCTTGTATTCTGTTGGTGATGCTTGCATCTACGGGTCCTTGTCTCTTCCTTTGATTTTCTATATCCAGTGTTGTTTCTCTTTGTGCTTTCTTTGTGCTTCTATTTCCATTTTTAGTTCCTTCACCTGTTTGATTTTGTTTTCTTGGAATTCTTTCAGGGATTTTTGTGATTCCTCTCTAAGTGCTTCTACTTGTTTATGTATGTTTTCCTGCGTTTCTCTAAGGGAGTTCTTTATGTCTGTCTTGAAGTCCTTCATCATCATGATCAAATGTGATTTTAAATCTAGATCTTGCTTTTCTGGTGTGTTTGGATATTCAGTGTTTGCTTTGGTGGGAGAATTGGGCTCCGATGATGCCATGTAGTCTTGGTTTCTGTTTCTTGGGTTCCTGCACTTGCCTCTCGCCATCAGGTTGTCTCTGGTGTTACCCTTTTCTGCTATTTCTGACAGTGGCTAGACCATCCTATAGACCTGTCTGTCAGGAGTGCTGTAGACCTGTTTTCCTTCAGCCAGTTATGGGAACAGAGTGTTCTGCTTTTGGGCGTGTAGTCTTTTCTGTCTACTGGTCTTCAGTTGTTCCTGTGGGCCTGTGTCCTGAGTCCACCAGGCAGGTCACTTGGAGCAGAACAGTTGGTCTTACCTATGGTCCCGTGGCTGAATTTGCTAGTGGGGGGCTGCTTCTGAGCCCTCCGTGAGGGCGGCAACCAGGAGGGCCTGTGCCGCCTTTTCCCGGGGCCTCCGTGCACCGGGGTCCCAGATGGCGTTAGGTGTTTTCCTCTGGAATCAGAAATGTGGGCAGAGTGTAGTCTCTTCTGGCTTCCCAGGCGTGTCTGCCCCTCTGAAGGTTTAGCTCTCCCTCCCACAGAATTTGGATGCAAAGAACTGTTGACCGGGTCCTTTCAGGTCCTCGAGGTGTCTGGACTGCAGGGGACCTGCTGTTCGAGTGCCTCCCCTCCTCTTCTTACACCTCCTCCTTTATGCCCTCTTCCTCCATCTCCTCTTCCCCTTCCTCCTCCTCCTCCTCTTCCTCCACCTATGAGAAGTCCAGTCCTCATGAACATCACAGGGATTGTCCTACTAGCAGAAAAATGTTTTCAGTAATTTATACTTCTTGTGCCTTCAAACTTTCCATCTCTAGTGCATGCCTCTGTGCACAGTCGTGCATGTTTGAGTGTCATCCACTAAAACTGTTAGAGACCCAAGCTCCATTCCACTCTCCATTCTGCTCTTCTCTCCAATGCCAGTGCTCACTGTCTTCTTCCTCCTCCAGCCTGCTTCTTAACGGTGTTACCTACACTTGTGGCTTCCCCTTAACCTTCATTAGTACACTCCAACTCAGCTTCTGTTCTTTGATGCTGATGACTCTTTTTTAATGGTAAAATAAATAACTTTCAGGACACTAACCCAGACAATTTAACTTCTTTATCTCGTGTTCTTTACCTGGGGAAGAAACATCCAACTTCCCAGCATGTGCACCTTGATACGCCCAAAGTATCTCAGATAGAACTTCCCATCTCCCACCCAACCACCCTAACAAGGCTTTGGTAATAGGGCTTTTCCTTGCTTAGTGCATTCCATTATAATCCATTCATTTATACAAGGATATGTAAAACTCATAACTTACCCATGACAATTCTATCGTCATTGTTGGCTATAATGTAATTTATGGTTAAGTCCTGTTAATTTCATCTCTATAGCTACTAACCTAGACCAAGCCATGATTATTGACCTCCTGAGCTTATACTGTACCTCCCAGGCTTCTCCCTACATCCATCTTCTCTACCCCCTCTCCACAATGTAGAAGATATGATCTTTTAAACACACACGTCTCTTGTCACTTTAATGCAAGCATCCTTCAATTACCACTCCCTCTGTTTTTTGTATTTTGTAGACTAGGCTGGTTTGGAATGCAGAGGTCTGTCTGCCTCTCCCTCTCAAGAAATGGTATTAAAGGCAAAGGCCACCAAGTCCAGCTACACCCTATTGCTTTACATAACCTCTTACCACTTTCCCTCTATCTGTCCCAACTTCTCAGCTCCTGTGTACCATGGTTCTTTCATACTCAGCTCTTACGAACATCTCCTGTTTCCTGAATAGCCTCCTCTGTTCCTCATTAGCTTCCTTTACTAAGGCCTTATTCTTGTGAGAAATCTCCAAGTACAGGCCTTTTATAAATCAGAAGCCCTACTTCAGTTTTCCTTTATTCTTGTGGAAAACATAGGGGGTTAAAAGACTGGGTATGTCATCCATAATTCTTAAGCAGGTTATAGAAAGACCTGAGATTCCCTTCCTCATAAGAGAAAATTTAATATCTCCAGACCGTCTTGCCTAAAGCCCTTTTTTCTTTTTGTTTAGAGATTGCACTTGTTTGCCTTTTTATATAGGTTTGTTTTCCAGCCTCCCGAATGAGGTAGCAGGGTATTGATAATCACCAAAGGTTGGTGGTTTGGGCCCTTAGGGATGACAATAAAAACCAGAACACTGTCCCATTGATTGCTGTGTACAACAGCTCTCCAGCAATTCAGAAGGGCCAGGGGTTTGCAGTGACATCCGGAATCGTAATGATGTGGAAAGAAAATTTCACCTGCAGACAAAAAGCCAGACACAGTGAGGGAAACCTTATTTTTTGTTTGTTATGGTATGAAGGGAAAATAGTAATATTTGCTTCATTTCTCTTCTTGCCTTGATACTTTTACCACATTATATGTTTTGAATACCAAAATTAGAAGAAGAAGAAGAAGAAGAAGAAGAAGAAGAAGAAGAAGAAGAAGAAGAAGAGGAAGAGGAAGAGGAAGAGGAAGAGGAAGAAGAAGAAGATGATGATGGCGGTGGTGGCTGATGAGATGGCTCAGAGGATAAAGGGGCTTTTGGCTAAGTCTGAAGGCCTGAGTTTGATTCCAGGGCCCCACACGGTGGGAGGAGAGGAGCAACTCCTACATTCCTGTGAGTTGTCCGCTGCCCTCCACACAGGCTGTGGTGTTCGTGTCTGTCGTGGACTATCTCAATCTCTCTATTGTGATCTCGCTGTAGTGCTTGGCAGCTTCGCACCATAGTTCTTATATTTATTTAGAAAATCACAAACTTGTCTAATGAATTTCTAGCTGTGTGCCAGAGTGCCAATTCTAAGAGGGCTGGAGGCATAGCTACCAGGTCTCTTTTGTACTCATGGGAGGACGGTGTTGGCTCACCATGGGTGCTTGATAGACACCAGTTGAAGGAGAAGATGTGTGAATGACTGAATGAACAGAAAAGTGTTTGCTCATTATCAGTGCAGTGAGTCTTAGAAACACAGATCCGGAACTTCAAGGACCTATTCTAATTCTCCAGAAACACTGAATTAAACTTAATTTTTTAAACCAATATTTGAAGAAAGCTAGGAAAACATCTAAAAGGAGAAGAGGGTGCTTACTAAAATAGAGATAATTTCATTGACACTGTGGCTATGAAATGGAAATGATTTAAAACATGCCTTTCATCTTTAATTCCCTTTCTGTGTGTCAGAGGTACTTACAGTGAGAGTGTGGGACTATGTATATATGTAGGGTATGTGTACACATGAGCACACAGTGCATTCACACAGAGTGGGCATTTTTCACAGAGTACTTTTCAGAAACCATTTGTACTCTGGATGGCCTGGTTTCGGCTTTGGTCACCGTTTGCAAACCTGCCCTTTTCTGCCTCCCCACCCCGCTCCATTTTTCTGACACTCGCCCCTCCCCAGCAGCCTTCCTGCACGATGACTCACTTTGCCCAGGTGCTGTTGCCGATGCACAGCAGGGCCCACTGATTGCCACATGGCCTGGTTTTGTGTCTTCAATGTTCCTTCCGTGGATCTTGCTCTGTTTCTGCTCTCTGCGTGACAAATGCCGACTCAGCTGGCCACCGCTGAAAAAATGGGCTGCTTTAAGCATGACAGCGGGACTTCTGAACACAAGCATTTCCAGGCTGGTGCCTAAAATCTTGCCCTTCCATCTGCAGACTGAGAATTAAAGCTGACCTTGAATTCCTAAGTGGCAGTTTGGGAGTAAACAAAAGGAGTTGGTATTTTTGCAGTGTATTAACTCAGTAATACCTCTCAGTGCATTCTAGCAGACAATTAATTTCATGAGTTTTCACATCATCCAGTCCAGCCTTGTAAATACCCTATTTATCCTGCACCTTCATTGTGGAAGACTTACCTCTGCTAGTCTTAAATTGTGCTTCAACAGCTGTTTCTGCCCATAATGCCTGGCTTCTTTCCTCAAGGGGGAGAAAACTACACACACACACACACACACACACACACACAGTTTTCCATTTGACACAGCTATTTTTCTTATTTTGCAGTAAGAACTTAGACATCTAATTTAAGAGGTCCCCCCCTCCCCTTCTGTTTACTGTTTTCACTAGTCCAGGGTCCTGATTCATTTTCTCCCTCACCTCCTTGTCTTCTGACTGGCTTTTGGTATAATCTCCACCCACTACTTGGTACCACCCAGTCCCTGTAACCAAGATGACCCAGAGAGATGCCAGGCCAAACTGGTTTTCATTTTCCTCTTAGAAGTTTCTGAAGAAGAGAGAACTGCTTTGGTTGGGAACTATTCGAAATGGATACATTTCAGGTGTGAATAAATTTGGGTTGTTACTGTGAAATGAAGAAGAATGAGCAGTCATGATTTAAGATTAATTAACTTGTTTCATTATTCTGGGCATTGGGTTGCATTTGAAAATGATTTATTTTATCTATGCATTTATGTTAATGAGTGGATTGTCTCCATGTGTATTTGTGTACCTCATATGTGCCTAATGTCCTTGGAAGCCAGAAGAGGGTGTCAGATCTCTTAAACTGGAGTTACAGACAGCTGTGAAATGTTGTGGGTTTTCTGTGAGAGCAGCAAGTGTCCTTTATCACTGATGCATCTCTCTGGTCCACTGCACATGTGTACTTCATTTTGAGATTGGGTTATATGTAGCCAAGTCTGACCTCAAACTCACTATGTAGTTACAGAGAAAATTAAATTCTTGACTCTCCTGCTTCTACCTCCTTCTAGATGCCAGCATTGCTAGCACATACCGCCACAACGACCACCACCATGAACACACACACACACACACACACACACACACGCACGCGTGCACACACGCACACACACACACAGACAGACATGCATATATGTATATATATATAATTTTATATATGGTGTGTTCATATATATACATGTATATATATGTTACATACATATAATTTTATATATAATTTTTAGTTTAAAATTTTCCCTGTAGAATACTATGTGACACCTTTATCCCTAAATGACATTGTAGGGTCTACTATCTGTGACAGGCATTTTGTGATTTTTAGTTTTGAACAAGTAAATCCAACGCTGTAGATTAGAGTCTAAGTGTGCTAGCCACTTTCCATCACTATGACAAAGCTCCAGGGAGGACAACCTATGGGGGCAGGATTATTCTGGTTTATAGTTTCAGAGCTTTTGGTCAGTGGTCAGCTGGCAGGAGGACCAGGAAGGCAAAATGACAGAGCGAAAGAGTCTAGGGACAAGATAAGTCTTTCAAAAACATGTCTTCAGTAACTTGGTACCTCCAGCCATGTACCACTTCCTAATACTCCATTCAGCTATAGAGTCATCAGTGGGTAAGCCCTCCTATGCAGTTAGAGCCCTCTTGAACCTGTCACCTCCCTAGAGCCATCAGCTCTCAGCCTTTGAGAGCCTTTTCTCAGCCTTAATCTGTATTCAAATCACAGGGCTTTGTGTTTAAGCATTTACATGACAATTTATCTTGAAAGAAGGTTTTACCCAATATTTAGGTAGGTTAGAACCAGGGGCTGCCTCCAACCCACCTTCATCCAGTCAGCGCCTGCAGTCACTTCATAAGCCACTGCAAAATGCAACACATTTCCACCGGTCACTAGTCACCTATTCTCCCTTGCACATGCGCTATAATAACCCTTTTTAAAAAAGTTCCTGCTGTCATGGCCTGTTCTGTCTCTCTCTGTCTCTCTCTGTCTCTCTCTGTCTCTCTGTCTCTTACTCTCTTGTCCCCTCCCTCCCCCAGTTAATCTCTCAGGTGATATCTGCTGTGTGATGTGATCTCTGCGTGGCATTCCTCGGCTCCGATCTGCCAAGGTAGGTACTCCTCTGCAGCACACCTAGACACATCAGATGCTCAAAATGGCTTTTGATTAGCAAACGGGGTCCTTGGGAGGACCTATTTTGGGTGACTGTGTGCTCTGCTGACTGCAGGCCCCGTTAGCATCACCTGGTTCCTAACAATAACACTGTACTTGTAAGAAGTGAACACCTGTGGGGCAAGTGGACCATGCCACCAACAGGAGACCTGGAAAGGTTGAAGCAGGTTCCAAAACTTCCAGACATTCTCATAATTGAGAATGGCAAGTGTTAGAACCAGCTCCTGGCCAGGATCTTGGAACACGTAACCTCAACACCCCTTTGAGAGGGCCATGACAACCAGTCACATAGCATAAAAACCTAGAGTTCTCCATGCTAATGAGGTATCTAGAGAGGCGCCAAGTGTTTATACAGTGAGCTTGCCTTCCTGGGCATCCCTTCCTGCAAATGATACTTTATACCTGGTTCACCTTGAGTAAAACAGGCATTCACATTCACCATAACACCAAAGTAGTTTGAACAAGCAAGGCCCATCTGCTTCATCAAGGATTGCTGTGCTGGGGAGGCCGATGTTGTAAAGAGCAGCGCCTAAACCTGGAGAAGGTCTCTCTTCCCTCCCTCCATACTTTCGGCACTCACTCGGAACCAAACCGGATCCTGCCTGGTCCAGGGCTCCACCATCCCCTTCCTGTGTGGCAGCAGGGGAAGAGTGGGCAGCTTCTGGGTAAACAGGAGATTGAGGACCACAGCAACCATTCCTGCTGTTTCTCATGCTGGCAACACAGTCTGGGACCCCGATCTCGGATCGTGTTCTGCCTTCCCGGAGTGACTGAGTGATGCTGGTGAGGCTCCAGCATCCCCTCGGGTGAGGCAGGCACTCAGAAGATGAACGTTCCAAAGGGTGTCACCAACTTGCTAATGTCCTTGTTCTGGGTAACCTGTCACTCTCTTCTCTACTCCTGTTCTGATTGGTGTGTGGGAAGTGAAGGCTCCCTTCCTGATTTTATCACTCAGCTACTTTGCTGCTGTTGTGAGACCAGGTTTTCCTAGGTATCCTTACTCATTATGTAGATCAGGCTGGCCTGGAACTCATGGAGAACTGCTTGCCTCTGCCTCCTGAGGTAGAGCCATCATGATGAGCTTCCTACTCCCATTTTACTAATCCGTTCACGAAGCTGTCTCAGAGCTGAGCTTCTTTGCCACCTTCTTGTAGCAAGGGCAAAACATAATCGATTAGCAGTCATTTTACTGCTCTGTAATACATAGAATGTCCTCAATGCTATTGTGAAATATTCCATGTGTTATCATCCTGCCTTACAGGTACCACCCTTGTCTTGCTCAACAGCTTAGCCAACATCCTGGCTTTATCAATTGTTTGTTTAGGTAGGGATAGGTATGTAATTATTTTTTTTTACTGTGGAAATTTTAATTTATCACGTGAAATTAAGTCTCTATTAAAATACCGACATATAGTTTTTTATAAAAATCTTACTGTGAACTATAGAGATGCTTATAGTCTCACAGAATTACAGGCTATTATTAGTTTCATCTTCCAATTCAGGGACAGGCCAGTTTTGAAATCAGGATGGAGGCTCTTCAGTTGTTCCTGGTCTTGTACATATGCTTAACACTCAACTCTAACCTTCAAATATCATTTAGGTTGTGTAGCCATAGGCGTTTGAGGGGCATTTCACTTGATTTTAATGAGGTTAGAGTTATAGAAAAACTGTAAAGTCTGTGCTCATTAATCAATTCAGAAGCTGAATATTTTCCTTCTCTCTGGAGAATTAATTAACTATTCGGTTATTTTTAAAATGTTGAAGGGCAAATTGTGATCAAGAAATGCTTTTGCTACAGAAGACACTAAAACTTCGCTCTAGAGTGCTTCACGTAGGAGGGGGTGTAAGAAACAGTCTCTCACCTCAGGTTTCTGAGTTTCTCCAGATGTCTACTGTGCTCATTTCTTTGCCTTGTGATTACATCAGTGTTAGAAAAAGATGGTCTGGTGGAGAAAATCTAGAACTTTAGGCAGCAGGAGGACATTGTCATGGTGTGGAGCCCTTACTGAAGAGACTTCAACATGGCTCTTTTCTGTGACCCCTGTTTATGACTTCCTTCCCCAGGGTCATTGGTTATAGTTGAAATGTATGTTCAGGCTAAAGATTCATGGAAAGAAATAGAGTCTTGGTAGCCTATTAAGACTTAGTTTCATGTGATTTTCTACAGGAGTGTTCTATGCAGAAACTATTTTTGCATGGATGCTTAAAGCTGGATGTCAGCAAGGTAGAATACAAGTCTTCAACAATGTCACTCACATAAACATTGATGTAACCAGCTGTCCACCAATGGAAGGACTTCTTAATGAGCAAATTCCATCAGGTATGTAATTAAAAGTATGTGATGGTAGCAAAAATGAACCAAACCAAACAACAACAAAAACAAAAACCAAACAAACAAAATAACCAACCAACCAAAAAAAGGCACATTGAAGATGCTAAGAAGTGAAGCTTTATGAATCTAAACCCAGGTATCAGAGCATGGATCAAGATGCTCTGGTGTGTGTATGTGTATGTGTGTGTGTGTGTGTGTGTGTGTGTGTGTGTGTGTTTGTGTGTTTGTGTAAGTACTGAAGTTTGTTGCTGACCCCAATCTGACACCAACACTAGACCTGTCCCAATAAAACCCAGCCCTGGATGGTGGGGAGATAGATCATTGCATAGAGTACTCACCATACAACACGAGGAACTGAGTTCAAATCCCCAGAGCACATGAAAGGCTGGTTGTTTCTGCCTGTAATTCTAGTGCTCCCAAGACAAGACAGGCGACTGAGATAGGAGAACTCTCAGAAGCTCATGGTCCAGCTAGCCTGATGTACCCCATGGGAAACAACAAAGAGACCCTGTCTCAAACTAGATAGAAAAGTGTGAAATGGTTCTCTGACTTCCACTTGCATGCCATGACATGTGTGTGCCCACATCTAATGCAAATGTATGAATGTATGCCATATATATAATATATATATATATATATATATATATACAAAATAAATATATATCCTGCATTGGGAAGACCTCTTTAGTCCCAGATACTAGGGCAGTACCCATGACTGAAACTCTAAGTCACAGTCTCAAGGTTCTAGGCCTGCCTGTTGGATTCAGTCACTAGGTCTATACCAGTGGTATTCAGAGCAGGCCTATGTTTACCTCATCACAGTTTAGTCTGTATAAACTCAATTTCTGTCTCCTCTAGGTAGACTTGAATGCTCCCAGGTACCAGGGTCACCTCTGCACAAGTCTAGTCCCTATAAGCCTAGTCTTCAGGCAGTACTAATAGACCCAGTCTCTAGGCTAACTTCTGTGGACGCAGGCTCCAGGCTTTTCAAGTGACAAGCCAACCCTTGGACCCCAAGCTCTAAGCCCTTTCTGGGTTCCAGACTACCTCAAAGTCATGGAGGTTCACAAATCCTAGGTTTCAAGCTTACTTGAGTACCTGGTCAGTACCTTGAACTTCAAAATCAGGGCCTTCTCTGTGCTAGGCCCATTTCTGTAGCTCCACCATCCAGGCTAGCACTGGTAGCCCCTGCGTTTTAGAAGACTAAGAAAAAAGAAATATCACAATTAATAAATATCACAAATAAGTGGAAACATGAACTACCCAATGAAGAATTATAAGACCCACAAACCTTTTCTTAAGAAAATAGAGAACTTATTCAGTAAAACCAGAAATAGACAACCAGACTGAGAGATTTAAAATATTTATTTTCCATATAAAATATTAATATATTTATAGAAATTCTGGATCTGGAAAATACAATTGATGAAGTGGGACATAAAATAAAGAGCACAAACAGAATTAATCAAGCAGAAGGGAGTTTCTTAACTCTAAAACCAATGATTTGAAAGTAACAGAGGGGAAAGGGACGAAGAGGGAGGAGAGCTTGTGTGATTTGGGGGATGGCAATAGGAGCAAGTGTTTGGGTTTTAGGAGGAGAAGAGTAAACATGGTACACACAATAAAAAGCAGTAAAACCATGAGATTAAAGTATAAAACCTTGGGCCACTGAGATGTGTTTGACAGTCGGAAATTGATCTCCAGAATTCTCAACAGAAGAAGAGGACTGACTGCCCCAAATTGACGTCTGACTTCCACACGCATATCTTGCCTCCTGTGTGCCTGCCTCCATACACATGTAACACACACACACACACACACACACACACACACACACACACACACACACGCTTAATAAAATGAAAATAAAAAAAATAGATAGGATGATGTTGAGTGTGCAAGTGGAGTAGAAGTGTGGCTTTTCTGTGATTAAGTTTAAGTTATGTCAGACATAGTGGTACACCTTATGTCCAACACTCTGGATGTAGAGGTAAGAGAATTGGGAGGCCAGTGAGACATGATGTCAAACAAAACCAAACCAAACAGATTACCAGACTGAAGTATCGCGGTATGACTATAGAAATGTGTTATGTAAGTATTATGGTAACCAAATACCATACCTAGCAGCTTTCATTTTATTTGATATCACAGACCTGTGGTATTTTCCTCTGGTGAGTCATTGGAAAATGTGTATGTATATGTTCATAAATTAGGTTTGAATTTTGTAAATTTAATGGTAACAGGGTAAACATATTTCCATTGATGTATTAACTACATGCTTATTCGTTTCTAATGCCAGAGAACTGTATTTGATTGCATTTCTTTACCTGAACACGTTGACTCTTATTTAAAAAATATGCTATGTTACCAATAATGACCTGCACTGAGGTTTTTATTTTATGTCAGACTCAGGTTTTTTTGTTTCCCGCCATCCCTTATTCCCTTTGACCCTTACTACTTCTGTGTACAGATGGTTTTTGGTTTGTTTCTTTCTTTTTGAGACAAGGTCTCATACAGCATAAATTTGCTTCAAACTGACTTTGTAGCCAAAGGCGGCCTTGAACGTTGGATCTTCCATTCTGAGCATGAACTACCATATCCTGTTGCTTAGGACTTTGTAAATCCTAATTACAATGGGAAATTGTGGGAACATCTTTAGGAGCAATTTCCTGAGGGGAATATGGTAGGAGCCTCACTTGGCACTCTGAACCTTGTGTAAGCCAGAAAAGTAGAATGCAAGCTTTCATCGCCATTCAACTGGGCCTTGAATGAGAGACGAGGAGTTCTGAAGGGAAAACACTGGGAAGCGGCTACTGCTATCTCAGAAGTTTGGGCAGTGGCATGAAGTAGGGATCATCATGGATGGCTGCTTTCCTGAGGAATCATGGGTTTCCTGGAGACCACATACACAAATTCTACATGACATTCCATCTGACCAATGGCCCCTTTATAGTAAACTAAGAAAGGCAATTTTCAAAAAATCAAACATTCTCAGTTGTTTGGTTATCTTCATGAGATCCTGTACGGGCTGGTTTTGTGTGTCAACTTGACATAAGCTGGAGTTATCACAGAAAAGGAGCCTCAGTTGTGGAAATGCCTTCATGAGACCCAGCTGTAAGGCATTTTCTCAACCAGTGGTCAAGGTGGGAGGACCCAGCCTATTATGGATAGTACTGTCCCTGGGCTGGTGGTCTTGGGTTCTATAAGAAAGCAAGCTGAGCAAGCCAAGGGAAGCAAGCCAGTAAGTAACATCCCTCCATAGCATCTGCATCAGCTCCTGCTTCCTGACCTGCTTGAGTTCCAGTCCTGACTTCCTTTAGTGATGAACAGCAATGTGGAAGTGTAAGCTGAATAAACCCTTTCCTCCCCAACTTGCTTCTTGGTCATGATGTTTGTGTAGGAATAGAAACCCTGGCTAAGACAGATCCCTTCATGCAGAATGAGCTAGTTATATTGACAGAAATATTGAAGATTTATTGTGTCAGTCAGACGCAACGTAACATCTAGTAAGGTGCAGGTCTATATGTTTAACACTGGCCTTGGATTCTCTGGAATCAAGGAATAGAACTAATTATACCTAATGGCCAATTAAAATGTTTCAGTTCTATTCTTATCCTAGTTGCTATTGGTGAGGACCCTAAGCACTCAAGGGATGAATACATCTGCTCAAAGAAAAACAAAAACAATGAGTTGGAAAATGAGGCTATCATCTGTCCACTTTGGTCTCTTCATGTTGTTGTAATAGAAGATGCTGTTGTTTTCTGTGTCATTCATCTTGAGTATAAATGTGACAGTGGAATGTTGGGATTCTGCTCAAAGTTAGAGTGGTTGCACAATGTTCATGAGATCCTGGCTTCAGTCCCTGAAATTGAACAAAACAAAGGATAAGCCAACAAACTGCTATCATGTCATCCTGGAATGGTTTGCAGTACCTTCTCCTTCTATTGTACCCAGAGAGGATACTGAATACAACATGCTGTGTTTGAATGTAAAATTCTCCCCTGGTTTTATGTGTTTGAATAACTGGTCCTTAGCTCATGGCACTGGGAATTTGTGAAACCTTTAAGAAGCCTTGCTACTGGAAGTGAGTCAATAGGGTCGGGCCTCACCATTTGACTTCCTGCCTCTATATCCTGTTTCTCTTTGCTCCCTGACTGTAAATGTAAGGTGGTCTGCTGTCCCACATTCATGCTGCCATGGGCTCTCCAGCATGATGGACTATGTACCTTCTTAAAGGGTAAGCCAAAACAAAGCTTTCCCACCTTAAGTCACCCCTTTCAGTTATTCATTCATAGCAACAAGGAAAATAAGTAAATAAGGCCACTGTAATTCCACATAGATAGGGTTTCCAAGGATTCAGACCTATGATGATAGAGGTGACCTCACTAAAAATAAAGTCTATTGGAAGAAAATCTTAGCTGTGGCCTAGTGACCCAATGGAGATAAAATGACCAAGGATTTCCTTTGTCCCTGCCTCCTTCTGTGCCATGGCATTTGTACACAACTGCTCCCTGACATCTCACTGACCCACCTTAGAATTTAATGGCTTTGGTTAGAAAGGCATGTGAATGTTTGTTAATATTCTTTCTCATTCTTCTATCTCTTCAACACTGTAGAGGCCAAGTTGCTCGTATTGCAATTTCGTCCATTGTCTGCTGGATATTGAGATGTGATGGCCACGCTTCTTAGAGTGTGGAACAGAGTTGGTGCAAGAACTGATATCTTCATTTCAGGAGAAGATTCATGTGTACTTTGAGTGTGGAAAATATCTGCATTTTGTTAGGAAGGAGTGATTTCAACAAGTCTAGTTAAAGGAAGAAGGTAGGCCAGGAAAGGAATTGAAGTAGCCAGTTCTTAACCTGGAGGAACTCACCTATGGTGTGAACCTCTATTGAGGCTGAGCCCTGCCTTCTGTTAAAGAAGATGAAGACTGTGGTGGTTTGAATAAAAATAGGCCCAGAGGCTCATAGGGACTGTCACTATTGGGAGATGGCTTTGTTGGAATTGCTGTGGTTTTGTTGGAGAACGTGTGTCACTAATAGATGGTCTTTGAGGTCTCAAATGCTCAGGCCAGGCTAGTGGCTCACAGTCTCTTTCTGCTGCCTGCTCATGCTGATGTAGCTCAGAGGCCTCTCCAGCACCATGTCTGCCCACACACTACCAGGCTTCCTCCCACGATGATAATGGACTAAACCTCTGAACTGTAAACCTTCCTCAATTAAGTGTTTTCCTTTAAAAGACAGTAGTCTCTTCACAGCAATAGAAACCTTAACTAAGACAAAGATCAAATACACCCTCACTCCCCACCATAAGAGCTACTGCACATAATGTAACCAAGACTTGGCTAAGCAGGTACTCTCAGTGGGGACTCAGAATTTTATGGAAGTACAAAGATGCAGAGACGCTTTAGAGACTTGCAGCTTCCACTGTACTGTAGCAAAGGGTCTAGTTTATGACCCAATGACAGTGATGACAGCCATTCATGCAGGTCTCATCTTGCCCAAGTCTTGATGTAAGTCACCTTCTTTAACTCCTCCACACCATCTCACTTGAGTCCAGTGCTATTTCTCTGAATTCCAAAACAGCTATCCAACACGGCGATCTTTTGTGTTTACATTTTCCATTGTGATGGTTTTCAACCTTGAGCACGGAGAGCTGATTGTTTGAATCATCACCCCACCTTTCACTGAAAACTGGGATCCCGGAATGGTATGTTAATGGGCTAATAGTCTCGTGTGAGCTCAGATCTGTTTGATGCTGAGCCTATAGTCTCAGCTCCTAGTACCCTAAGTAGTTAGTCAAACGTACAGAAGATCACAACAGATTTCTAGAGAATGATGTAACCGCTTAAGGACATAAAGAACACACATGTCACCAACTGGGAGGCTGCTGCTTAGAGAAATCCAGTTGGGCTGATGGGTTAGGCAGATGTCTGTGCTATTTGTCTCAATGCAGAGCTATTGTTGTGACTGCTAGAGGGGCTATGGTTCTTTCTGTCAAGACTCTAGACAGGGTATGTTTTCTATCCCTTCTCTGCTTGCCTGTCTCTTTCTTGTGGTTCCCACTTATTTATTTTCTTTCAAATAGACTTCCCACCTAGATTCATCATTCTCAGAGAGGAATCTTTGAACACACACACACTTATACACACAAACACACACACACATACGTGTGTGTGCATATATATAAATACACATATACCACATATATGTATACACACAGACACACAGACACACAAATATATATATTCCATATACCATACGTGTGTACACAAACACAAACACATATATGTGTGTGCATATATATATAAACATACATATGCCACATATATGTATACACACAGACACACAAATATATATATATATATATATTTAAATATATGCCATATACCACACATGTACACACACACACACACACACACACACACACACACACACACACACACACACGCTAGTTCTATTCTTGCAAAAAGGCATTTCTAATCCACAGGATGAAAAAAATGCTTATTGAGGACATGGTGAAATGCGACCTTTCAAAGCCCCTGAGAAGATGTCTCATAATTACCCTGGGGGAGATGTCTCACCAACTGGCTGTTCTTCTCATCACAGATATTTAGTTCACATTTCTCTGTCCTTAATTTCACCCCAATTTATTTCCTCCATTCAATTCAGTAATGACTCTGGCTGCTGTTTACTCTGTGGACATTTCCCAATGACAAGCACATCTCTCTCGACTGTTATTCAGCAGAGCTGGCCAGTTTAGATTCTTTTCATCATTTCTATTCAGTGTCAGCCCCATGGCCCCCAAATCAGATTTGTGCTGCCATCACTGCTCCCTTTGGCTGTAGCCCAAATGGAAATATAATTAGCATATAGATTTTCCCTGTTTCTGACAAAGAGTTTTACATTTTCTTAAAGGATCTGAACTTTTTCGAGAGAGCTGAGATAGAATCTAACAAACTTCATCATTCCCTGGACCATTAATCCTTTTTTAAAGTCCTCTTTAGACTAATTTTGCTTCTCACAATGGGAAGTTAATTGCTAGGCTTTGATCAGATGGTCGGGTGGAGTTTGTGTTCTATGCAGTCCCTTCCCCTAGGCTGTTCGTGTCCAATGATAAAGTAGAACCCTAATTTTCAGTTATCTTGTTGTACTTAACTTCGGGCAATGTTACTTATCTTGAAATTGATTGCCGGATGCTTTTAATGTATCTTGGGTAGGTTACTGTTATTTTAATAACCATCCCTCTTTCTGAAGCAGATATCACTTGTGGCAGAATGGTTTCTGTGACCCTGAAAATGCTCTCTTCCATCGGATCTAAAGTTAACTTCCTCAGCTGTCTTGTTAGCCAGCAGTGCCCTTTACTTTAGCATAGCCACACAGGAGTGTTTATCAAGCATTGCACCATTTAACTGCCTATAAATATTAGCTCAGACTATTTACCTATTGGATTGGTTAGAATTGGCACTTGGAATAATAGTCTTTTTTCCAGTGACTGGTACAAGTAGTAGGTCTCTTGCCAGGTTGAAAAATATATCTGTGAGCTCTTAAATATGCCCCCCCACACTAATTCATTCATTTATTGACTTTACATCCCAATTGTAGCTTCCCACCTGGGTCTCTCCTTCCTGTTCCTGCCTCACACAGCCTATTCTCCCCATGCTCCTCCCCTTTTCTTTTGAGGAGGGGGAGGTCTCTCTGGGTATCACTCCACCCTGGCATATTGCTACAGGACTTGGCACATCCTCTCCCACTAAGGCCAGACAAGACAACCCAGTTAGAGGAGCAGTATCCACAGGCAGGCAACAGATTCAGGGACAGCCCCTGCTCCAGTTGTCGGGGACTGGCACGAAGACCAAGCTGCACGTCTGCTATATATCTGCCAGGATGAGTTGGGGGAGTAGGTCCAGCCCATGTTTGTTCTTTGGTTGGTGGTTCAGTTTCTGGAAGCCAGGTTAGTTGACTTTGTTGGTCTTCTTATAGAGTCCCTAGTCCCTTTGGGTCCCTCAGTCCTTCATCAACTCTTCAACAGGACTCCCCAAGCTCTGTCTAATGTTTGGCTGTGGGTCTCTGCATCTGTTTCCATAGGCTAGTGGGTGGAGCCTCTCAGAGAACCGTTATGCAAGCATTACAGAGTATCATTAATAGTGTACAGGGAATCGGTTCTTGCCCATTGAATGGGTCTCAAGTTGGGCCAATCATTAGTTGACCATTCCCTCAGTCTGTGCTCCATATTTGTTCCTGCAAATTTTGTAGTCAGGGCACAATTTGGGTTGAAGGTTTTGTGGGTGGTTTGCTGTCTTTATCCCTCCATTGCCAGTCCTGCCTGGTTAAAGGAGGTGGCCACTTCAGGCTCCAAATCCCCCACTACTAGGAGTCTCAGCTAGAGTCATCCCTACAGACTTGCTGCCTGCTCTCTCTTCCCCCCAGATCTCTGGCATATCCCAGAGATGCCTTCCCTGCCCACTGCCAACTTCCTTTCTCTCTCCCCTGCTCTCCCTACACCTGATAACCCTGTCCTGTTCCTCTCCTCATCCCCTCTCCCACCCAGTTCCCTTCCTCCATCCATCTCCAATGTCTATTTTATTTCATCTTCTGAGTAAGATTTAAGCATCACCTGTTAGTCCTTGTTTTTTGCCTTCTTTAGGTCTGTGGATTGTATTGAGATTATCCTGTACTTTATGGCTAATATCCATACATACCAAGCATGTCCTTTTGTTACCTCACTTGTTACTGGGTTACCTCACTCAGGATGATCTTTTCTAGTTCCATTCTTTTGCCTGCAAATTTCATGATGTCCTTATTTTTAATAGCTCACAAGTGTTCCCTTGTGTAAGTGGACTACATTTTCTTTATTCATTCTTCAGTTGAGGGACATCTAGGTTGACTTCAGACTGGCTATTACACATAAATCTATTATGAACATAGTGTAGAAAGTGTCCTTTTGGTATGGTGGAGAATCCTTTGAGTAAATGTCCAGGAGTGCTGGGTCTTGAGATACTAGAACTATTTCAGATTTTCTTAGAAACCACCAAATTGATTTCTAGAGTGGTTGTGTTACCATACCTGACTTCCGACTGTACAACATAACAATGGTAACAAAAACTGGCACAGTATCAGTATAGAAATAGACAGGTCTATCAATGGAATAGAATTGAAGATAAATCCACATATCTATAGACACTTGACTTTTGATAAAGAAGCCAAAACCATACAATGGAAAAAAGAAAGCATCTTCAACAAAGGAGCTGTTTACTCTGGGGACTAACTGGATGTCAGCATATGAAAGAATGCAAGTAGATCCCTATCTATTACCCTGAACAAAACTCAAGTCCAAGTAGATCAACGACCTCAACATAAAACCAAATACTTTAAATCTAATAGAGGAGAAAGTGAGGAATTTCCTTGAACCCATTGGTACAGAAGACAAATTCCTGAACAGAACACCCATAGCTGAGGCACTAAGGTCAACTATTAATAAATGGGACCTCATGAAACTGAAAAGTTTCTGTAAGGCAGTCAGTGGGACAAAATATAGTAGCCCACTGAACGGGAAAAGATATTCACCAATTCTACATCCTGACAGAAGACTAATACCCACAATATATGAATAACTCAAGGGGTTAGACACGAACAACCCAAATAACCCAATTAAAAAACTGGGTACAGAGTGAAACAGAAAATATTCAACAGAGAAATCTCTAATGGCCAAGAAGAACTTAAAGAAATGTTCTATGTCCTTAGTCATTAGAAATGCAAAGCAAAATAACTCTGAGATTCTACCTTATACCCATCAGAATGGCCAAGATCAAAAACTCAAGTTAACAGCATATATTGGTGAGGATGTGGAGCAAGGGGAACACTCCTCCATTGCTAGAGGGAGTGAAACCTTCTTAATATGTCTCTTTTAAGAGAAATTTGAAGCCAGTGGGTGAGAAAACAGAAGCTTTCTGAGTGTTGCTAGAGAAATTGCCTCAAGTTAGTTAACTGGATATTAGTGGCCTGAGAGCTGCAAGATGGAAGGGGTCTAGAGAGAAACTGAACTATGACACCAAGTAGGTAGGTCAGAGTCCCTACAGAGTTGCCAGAAAGCCATGATGAAGACTCAGCCTCAGTTGCAGTGAAATCTTCAGGCCGGAAGGGGTCATGGTGAGAAGTTGAGGGTTTGTACCTTCTGGCACAGTCAGAGTCCTGAAAGAGAAGTCAGGGGGCCATTAGAAGTCTCAGCTGCTGACTGATTGCAGCTGAGACTCCAATGTATTAGGGGAAGAAGGTCCAGGGGATGACCACTAAGGATAGCAGTAGATATGGAGTAGGTCACCCTGAGCCTAGAAGACATCTGTGTGTGCTGTGGCATTGGACACCTAGAAAGTTGGGGCTTCCCAAGTCCTCTGAAGCACAGAAGATCATGAATACATCCCAGACACCAGACCGTGAACGATTTACATTATTAGATTTAGATTTTGCTCTTAGTTGATTGTAATTGCACCCTAGCTCTTCCCTTTTAAAAAGAAGAAAATATGTGATTTGGGTTTTTATAGCAGTCGACATTTGAGAGACTTTGGATATTTTAAAGAGATACTAAATTATTAAAGTGTTGAATTTTTTAAGACTGTGGGACTTTTAAAAGCAGGACTGTGCTTTATATTATGTTATGATAGTAACATGATGTTTTGGAGATAAGCAAGGTATCTTACTTGGTAGTGATGTGTCAAGATCACAAGCTGTCACAAACTAGAGCTACCTGGGAAGTGGAAATTACCTCCACCAGACTTATCCATGGGTCATTTTTCTTGGTTGCTGACTGATTTGGGAGGACCAAGTTTATTTAGGCAGTACCTTATTCCAGCTGAGTAAGCTAAGGTAAGTAAGCCATAAACAATGTTCCTCCACTGTTTGTGCTACGGTTTGACTGCTACTTCCCGTCTTGAATCCCTCCCCTGCTTTCTCTTGATGATGGACTAAGAACTACAAGATGAAATAACCCTTTCCTACCAAACTTGGTTTTCTTAAGTGTTTTATCACAGTAACAGAGAACAAACTATGGCAGAAAATAACTGTTCTTATGAAGTGATTCTTACTGGGTTTATGGGATAAGTTAAGCTAATAGGAATGGATAAGCTCCCTTGAGAACAGGTTTATATTAAAGAATTAGTGTAATTTCTCCTTTCCTCTCACTTCATGTAGCCTTTCTGGCTCCGTCTTTTTTATATGATGCTATTAGCATGCTGTGACAAAGTAGAAGGCCCTTACAAATTTTATGTAACCATTTCCTCTGAAATTGAAACCTCCCATCTTGGAGGAAAGCTCTTTAAACCCAGGAAGTAAACAACTCAAAAGCTTCAGGAAATCCCTGAAAGTGACCAGATTAATCAGCACCCCCCACCCCAGCATATATAAACTGTAAAGTCTGCTAATAGGTATTTAGAGACAAGCTGAACTATCTTAAAGAAGCAAAGACCTTCCAAGATGACAGGAAGAAGCTCAGATCAAATTGACTTACCTGGGAGGAACTCACTCTGACTTGCTGATCTGCTTACAGTTGCGCAATGCACACTAGGTTTCTAGATTCTGTGAGCTGTCACCCATGTTGGACAGGCATGGGTGATACAGATGTCATTTTTACTCCTATAATACTCCCTTACTGTAGGATATCATAGAGGTGAGGGCAGGTACAGGATAGAACGAGGCCTGTCATTGGACAAGAAGGAAGGACGGATGGGAGAAAAGTTTGAGGGGAGAGGAAGAGACTGGAGGGAGGGAGACTGGAGAAGCCTCCAAGAGAGAACATGGAGGCTGATGTTAGACTCCACTCTGTGTAGTTACAGGTTGTTATGAATATTCTTAAGGGATAGATGTGTACAGGGCTTTGTATGTTTAGGCGGACAATTAAATTTTATCAATGGATCACAGGTTATTGTGTTGTGTGTTCTTTCATGTGCAGATTTAAATGTAAGAGAGTATGCGGCAGCTGGAGACACTGGGCCCCCATGGAGTTGGGATGTGTGTTTCTGGCAGATATCTTGGGGCACTGCGGTGACGGACCTAGCAGGGTAAAAGACAGCCCATTTTTATAATTTTACAACAACGCCTTACGTGTAAGTAATCCCAATAAAACTCACTAGTCTACAAATGTGAAACCAACAGAAGTATATGCACTTTGAACTGTCCTTGGTTATCTGGGTTGAGTAGATAATTGATAATTTCTCTACAGGAATAGTATCACATAACAAAACTTGACCTGAGACCTTTAGCCTCTAAAACTATGATCTAGCAAATTTTCTTATGTTTATAAATCACACAACCTCAAAGATTTTGTCATAACAAACATAAGGTACTTATTTTTCACGCAACTAATATCTTGCAGTTACAAATACGTTTATCTCCAATTCTCAGGGATAAACTGTTCATCTTCTCATGCTAGATCGGAGTACAAGTGAGAAAAAAATTATTTTAAGAAAAGTTTCAGGTTCCTTTAGCTCAATAGAACGTGCAGAAAATTTGGATTTTTACATGTTATTAATAAATTAATTGTGAAACAACTAGTTATGGATCAAGAGGATGTGGGTAGTACTGACAAGATTCAGAACTGCTTCCTTGTGAAGCATTGCTCATTCTTTGCTAGCTAGGCCCCGAGGGAGTATTTAGGATAAGGAAGACAGGATCTTCAACTTCCAAGGCTGTCTATCCCTAGTATTGCTCCTGTAGTGAAGATTAAATACTTTTATTCTGTAAAGGTTGAAGACACAATATTTTCTTATTTTCTGAGTCATCTTCAGTTGCTTTAAAATTTCTTAGTTGTCTTTTATAAACAACAGTAGCAGACTGTAATATTACTGTAAAGAATAAACTTTCTTCTAAACCTTACGTGGCTGTGGTTTTCTAATCCATTAAGAGGATTTTCAGCCCCTGGCAAGGTTTATAGTGTTTGACTGGTTCTGCTATAAATTTGATTATGTGACCAGCTTCACAGGGAAAAGCTTTGCCAGGAAGCAGTATTATGAATTTTTGCAAATGCATATGAACTAGTGTTCCTCAGCTACTCAGTAAATGCTTGACTAATGAATCAATCAATAACTTACAGAATGAGTAGATGGCTGGCTATCTCACCTTTTCAATGGTAGGTGGTAGTGTTACTTTGTTAAGTCTGATAGCACTACCCTACCACTGCAAAGGAGAGAAAACATGTTCCCTATCTTTCAGATTCATTCTTACATTTAAATAGAGTTAATTTATTTGACTTTATTATAATTTTAAAACTACATATTATTTTCATTTGGACAGGATAATAGAACACTGTACAATTTAAGAATGAAAATTCTAGCCAACATCAAACTAAATAGTGAGAAACTTGAAGCAATCCCACTAAAATAAGGGATTAGACAAAGCTACTCACTCTCTCCCAACTTATTCAATATATTACCTGACGTCCTAGCCAGAGCAAGTAGACAACAAAAGGAGGTCAAAAGGATACAAATTGGAAAGGAAGAAGTTGAAATATCACCATTTTCAAATGATATGGTAGTGACCTCAAAACTTCCACCAGAGAACTCCAAAGCCTGATAAAAAACTTCAGCAAAGTGGCTGGGTATAAAATTAACGCAAACAAAGTAGTAGCCTTCCTCTACTCAAAGGATAAATAGGCTGGGAAAGAAATTAGGGAAACAACACCTTTTCACAGTAGTCACAAATAATATAAAATACTTTGGTATGATTCTAAGCAAGCAAGTGAAAGATCTGTATTACAAGAACTTTAAGTCTCTGAAGAAAGAAATCAAAGAAGATCTCAGAAGATGGAAAGATCTCCCATGTTCCTGGATTGGCAGGACTAATATAGTAAAAAGGGCCATCTTGCTGAAAGCTATCTACAGATTCAATGCAATACCCATCAAAATTCAAACTGAATTCTTCATAGAGTTAGAAAAAGCTATTTGCAGTTAGTGCTCTTAACCACTGAGCCATTTCTCCAGCCCAGAATACGGCAAATACATAGATAGGCAAATGCCAGCAGCAAACCACAGAACTGAGAATGGGACCCCCATTGAAGGAATCAGAGAAAGGACTGAAAGAGCTGAAGGGGCTTGAGACCCCTTATGAACAACAATGCCGACCAACCAGAGCTTCCAGGGACTAAGCCACTACCCACTGACCCTGGGCTCCAACTGCATAGGTAGCAATGAATAGCCTAGTAAGGGCACCAGTGGAAGGGGAAGCCCTTGGTCTTGCCAAGGCTGGACCCCCAGGGAATGGGAGTCTTGTGGGGAGGGCGGTAATGGGGGGAGTATTGGGAGTATAGAATGGACGGCAGAGGCGTTAGGGGGATGGAAACCGGGAAAGGGAATAACATATGAAATGTAAATAAGAAATACCCTATTTAATAAAGATGGAGGAAAAAAGAAAAAAAGAAAAAGCTATTTGCAAATTCATTTGGAATAACAAAAAACACAAACAAAAAAGCAAAAACAAAAAAACAGGATAGTGAAAACTATTCTCAACAATAAAAGAACTTCTGGGGGAATCGCCATCCCTGACCTCAAGCTGTATTACGAAACAATTATAATAAAAACTGTATAGTATTGGTACAGAGGAGACAGACAGGTAGATTAATGGAATAGAATTGAAGACCCAGAAATGAACCACACACCTATGGTCACTTGATCTTTGACAAGGGAGCTTAAACCATTCAATGGACAGCATTTTCAACAAATGGTGCTGGTTCAACTGGAACAAGCATGTAGAAAAATACAAATTGACCCATTCTTATCTTCTTGTACAAAGCTCAAGTCCAAGTGGATCAAAGACTTCCACATAAAACCAGATACACTCAGACTAATAGAAGAGAAAGTGGGGAAGAGCCTTGAACATATAAGAACAGGGAGAAATTTTCCTGAACAGAACACCAATGACTTATGCTCTAAGATCAAGAATCAACAAATGGGACCTCATAAATTTGTGAAGCTTCTCTAGGGCAAAGGACACTATCAATAGGACAAAATGGCAACCAACAGATTGGGAAAAGATCTTTACCAATTCTACATCTGATAGAGGGCTAATATATAATACATACAAAGAAGTTAGAGTCCAGAGAATCAAATAATCCTATTAAAAATGAGGTACAGAGCTAAACAAAGAATTCTCAACTGAAGAATACCAAATGGCTGAGAAGCACCTAAGAAATGTTTAACATCCTTAGTCATCAGGGAAATGCAAATCAAAACAACCCTGAGATTCCACCTCACACCAGTCAGAGTGGCTAAGATCAAAACTCAAGTGACAGCAAATGCCATCAAGGATGTGGAGAAAAAGAAACACTCCTCCATTGTTGGTGGGATTGCAAGGTGGTACAACCACTCTAAAAATCAGTCTGGAGGTTCCTCAGAGAATTGGACATAGTACTATCTGAGGACCCAGCTATACCACTTCAAAGACATAGATTAATTAAAATAAAATCATTAAGTCATGTGCCTTTGGCTCTATAGCTAATTAGAAGCAAAGCCAAACTTCTACAACATTAGAGGTGGTGACATTGAAATTGGAAACACAGACAAATCCTGGCTTTCCTGCAAGTGTAGCTGAGGTCGTTCCTCTTGCAGTGATTTCGAATTAGCAACGCTGCTCAAAAGCATTGTGTCTTTCTTACCTGGGGTCAACACAGTCACCATTAGGGGAATAATGAAAACCATGGCTTTGGCTTCTTTTCCATTTGTGTGGTTCAGCAACATGAGCAAGATGAAAGCGAGCTTATAGGCCAGTCAGTAACTTCTTTAGTTTCTTCTGGAGAATTTTTGTGGCTACGAGAGCCCAGTGTTTGCCTTTGACATGTCTCCTTTGTCAGTTTTAAGCATTTCTTGTTGCTTAATTAGTTTTGGAAATCAATATCAATGACTTGCAAGGCTCTCAAGTCCCAGGCTCCTGCTTACAAATGGATAATATGAAAATAGTGGATATTCTGCTTTCACTAGCTCTTTGTCTCCCCAAGCTTCTGGTTCCCTGGGGCTCTCTTAGAAGGATTAGGGCTCATTCCATTAGCACTGAAGAGTCCTAAAACTACTACACAATGGGTCCCTCCTGCCTTGCTTTACTGAAGTCTAAGCCATTAGGATGTGTATCTCCCCCAAGTGACTCAATAGAACAAGTCTATACTTGCCATTTTCATTAGTTAAATGGACGCCCCCATGTATTTGTGTTCTTTCTGGTGAATATTGCTGCTGTGTGCCTTTAGAATAGGCTAAAATGTCAGCCTGAGTGGGAGAGGGCAGCCCATTATGAGCCCTGCTTCTTCCAAATGGGGAGAGAGCAAGGGTCATATGAGTACGGAGTCTCAGAATTCTACAAGGTTCAAAGTAGACATGGATTTGAGCTCTTTTATGGAGACTTATTTTTGTTCACTTGCCAAAGCTACGAATTTCACATATTCTCTGTTTTTGTTTTTCTCTTGAAGCAACCGGGACAAAGAGATAGACGCACAGAAATAAGAGCATCCAGTTAAGGCATGCTTCCTTGTGCTGGAGAGCGTGGGTTGCCTTTGCATTATCATGTTATTTCTGCCCTTCTTTCTCTCTTTCTCACCCTCTGTTTTCTCTCTTTGTTTCTGCTTTCCATTGTCAAGGGATAGTCATGGGAAATAGTCAGAGTAGTGCATGAGAGTGGGCTTTCTGCTCATTATCCATTCAACAATAACAGACACCAAGCATCAACTAATGTGTTTTGAATCGGCCGATTCCTGCCTCTAAGGAGCCCTTGTTGGAAAGCAGTTTAAAGCCTTACATTGTGTTTCTTTGCTTATCTTGTTTCTGTTGGGTCGACGTGCTATAAGCAGGATGATTAATTGTCTCTCCCCCCCTTTTTTTCCGGTTAGGGTTGCAATATACCTTGTCAGGAACAAACTGTAGAAAATAGCTTCATTTCATAGCAGAACTTCCTCAATTTCACTTGTCTCAGAATGGAATGAAACTGAACAAACACAGCTCACCTCATATTCTGAACATGAGACACATTTATCAGCCAAGTCTATGTGCCATTACCTGCCACGCTTTGATTAGAGCAGGTAGCCTTGGTTCAGTGTTCAAACCCAAAGAACTAAATTAGCGATAAAACCTAATATCTTCTGCACCATTTTGTTTTATTGCAAATTTCCACGACAGCAACTTCCTTCCAAAATCCTCATTCTTCTGGTAAGTTATAATTTTAGTAGCAATATATTTAAAGCAAATACAATAATTTTAATAATGGGCAAAGTATATCATGACTCGACTGTATAATAAACTCAACTTTCATTTTTTATACACTTTGATTAGGTTATATAATTTAATACATAAGGAGCAGAAGGCTATTGCATTTTTTAAAACACCATTTAAAATAAAATCGGTTAATTTGTGTTGAATTTGAAGTATCTCAGGCTAGCCTGGTATGCCCTATGTTAGGTGAAATGACCTTGAACTTCCAACCCTTCTGCCCCTACTTCTCAATTCAGTTCTGAGGATCCAAGCACAGAGCCCTAATCATGTAAAGAAGGCATGTTTCCAGCTGATCCACACTCCAAGCCTGGTATTCTAATATACATACATGTATAATATATATATATATATATATATATATATGTATATATAATTCTAAATTAAACTGTGAATAATATTGATAGACCTGATAAGATAAACAAAGAGACATTTTCAAGCAGTGAGTAGCTTAGCTATTATAACATAATTATGATAGTATTTTAGACAAAACTTCACATGCAAATGTAGAATCAGCCCAAAGAAACAAATTCTTTACAAACGGCATCACACGCGTTTGTCTGTGAATGTGTATGAGTCAGAAGACAACTCCCAGAGCTTAGTTCTCTCTTTCTACCATCTTGGTTTGTCTTGGTTACTTTTCAGTCACTGTAATGAAGTGTCATGACCAAAGGCAACTTAGGGAGGAAAGGAATTATCTTGGTTTACACTGTGTAGTCTGTCATTCTGGGACATCAGGGAAGGAGCTGATGCAGAAGGCCTGGCCAATTGCTGCTTACTGGCTTGTTCTTGTGGCTTTCTCAGCCTGCTTTCTTGTGGCACCCAGGGCCACCAAGCCCAGGGATGGTACCACAGTGACCTGGGCCTTCCCGCATCAATCATCAACCAAGAAAACACACTACAGACTTGCCTTGGGCTAGTCTGGTGGGGACATTTCTCAGTTGAATCATCTGGAGATGATTCAAACTGAAATAAAACTAAGCCAGCATAAGATTCCAGGCATTGAACTCAGATCATCAAGCTGGAGGGAAGTGCCTTTTCCCAGTAAGGCATAAGCCATGTTCTTGATTTTAAAGACCTTCCCAATAAGAATCTAAGAATTCAGTGCCAGGTACACTCTTGTGAACCATCAAAGGTTGGCTACATGGGTTCTGCTTTAACAGTGCATCTTGTCTCCACATCTTTCGTTCAGAGTCTTTAAGGATGACTGAGTATTCTTGTTTCCTGTCTTGATTTTCATAGTTTTCCCTCATTGGTAGCTGACTAATGTTTAAGGACTGAAGAAACACAGTCATTAGCTCTCTTCCCATTAAGTCCTTCCAGTGTTCCTGATAAAGAACACCTTTCCACTTCCCCAAATTGTGTAAGGTTGACGCCACAGTCTGAGAATCACTTAGATAAGCTTTCAGTGGTGGGATAGGGTTCTGTTAAATATTAACTGCTTTCCTGTATGTCCTTGCTTGCAAGTTACAAAGCGATTCCATGTTCATTTTCATACTTCACCATTACCACAGCCCTGAGAAGACTGTTTAGAAGAATGGGTATTGGCCCACTGTCAAACAGGAATGAAAGACAGCAGCGGCTGCTTTCATAGCTAAGCAGGCCTATATCAGGCCTCATTTCTTTTAATATTCAATAAACACATCTTGAGTTGAATCTAGAGAGGGTGTTGGGTCATCCGAGAAAATTACCAACGGTAGACAAGACAGTTCATGCACAGGGGAAAAAGACAGACAAAGATGGTTGTAAGCAGAAGAGTCGGGATGTGACTGACAGAGCCTCTCATCTTCAGGGCCCCAAAGGAATGACACTCACTGATGTTTTCATGTTCTTCTTGGAGGGTGATTCAGGGTTGAAAGGAATAAAGTATTTGGGGGGGTGTACTGGGAGGAGGACAGCATTTGAGATGTAAATAAATATAAAATTAAAAAGAAATAAAGGATGGTTTAGAAAACAAACAAAAAGAGGAGCAGTATGATTTTGCCAAAGCCTTCCATCTTGGCCAGTGCTTCAGCTCTGATGTAGAGGATGGGCCAGAGAGCAAACAGTGCAGTGCTGTCAAGACAGAGATCGTCAGTCTCCAGAAGCTGTGGCTCCTTTCTCCTGATAGCTTTCTTCCCTGAGGAGTTTAAATCCCAGACCCCATGGGCAGGTTCCTGGCAGAGGTCTGATGCCTGAGGCATGGAGAAACAAGGTCATTAGCTCTTCCAGTCTGTCACACCCAGTCAAAGGACCGCACCTCAGTTCTGTCTTAACCAGAGGCGTTTGCTCTCCAGATGAATCACCACAGAGATGGTTTTATTTTAAGCACTTCAGTGACTGCCTCTCATCACTCACTACTCCTTTGAGCTTCCCTTCTTTAAAAATCGCATCTTTGACTGAATATGTGTTTGGAGAACGCCTGCTCCCGACCCTCACCGTTTGCTGGCGGGTAGAGAATAATGAGTGTGTTGCCTTCCTCCAAGCACAGCACTTCTTTGCTGAGGTCATTTCTCTGACATCTCTGTCACTCAGGCACTTCCCTGCTGCTTCCTCAGGGACATTAAAAAATTGTTTTTAGGAAAATTGAAGCTTTCTTGTTTCTTTTTTTCTTTCTGTCTTTCCAACACTCAGCCCTGGACACTTTCCTACTTCCTTTAATCCCTATTTTATTAGGTTGGTGCACATAGCTAGGAGTTTTAGTCTTTGCTTCTTATCGGAATTGACAATTCTAGTTACAGAACTCTATCCTTTTGATTTCCAGATGCTCTGCTTAACCTTTTGATTTTAAGGGGAGCTTTTGGATCTGCAGTGTGTATGTGCGTGCGTGCGTGCGTGCGTGCGTGCGTGCGTGTGTATGCGAGTGTGTGTGTATACATTTGTGCTTGTGTGCTCATGTGAATGGGCAAAGGCATGTGGAAGCCAGAGGTTAATCTTATCTTTTCTTCTTTTTAAAAAGATTTATTTTTTAAGATTATGTTTTATTGTTTATATTCGATGGTGGGCGTGGGCACTTGTACAGGTGCTCTCGGAGGCTAGAGAAGGGTGTGGGTTCCTTTAGAGCTGGAGTTTCATTGTAAGCCGCCCAATGGAGGTTTAGGGAATGAAACTCAAGTCCTCTTTGAGAACAGTTAGGGCTCTTAACCACTGAGCCATCTCTCCAGCACCCCTTCCTCCTTTTAAAAGCAGAGTCTCGTATCAGCCTGGAGCTCCTGCATTAGGCCGGGGTGGTAAGCCAGGCCCCAGGGATCTGCCTGTCCCTCTTCTGAACAGTGGGCTTATAAGCAAGCTACCACAAATAGCATCTTACATATGTTCTGAGGGTCAAACTTAGACATCCATGTTTGGTAAACATTTTATGAGTGAAGGCATTCATTGTCTGAGGACAGCATTTTTTTTTTTTGCACCATAAAATATAAATATATATGGTCTGGATTATTGGTACAGATGCACTTTATAAATTCCACATCAGTTTTCTGGGTGGTAGAAATTTGAATAGCAAAAAGTGAAACAGACTTCCCATGAATTCTTTTTCATGTGTCTGTAGCATACAAAATGATTAAAGAAAAATATTCAAAGAAGATAATGAGAAGAACTTATTCTGTGTGGTGTTATTGACCAAAACTTAAATAAGCTAAAAAGAAGGGAAAAAAACTGAAAAAGTATTTAAAATTAAAATTTTATTTTTGCAGACAGGATGAGTTTATGAAATATAACGCAGTGAGTGGGCCCATGCCAAGGTTTCCCCCTGTGAAATTATTGCATGCAACAGATCTGGTATAGAGGAGCCTTATTTGTGGGAAGGGAGGGGAGTGAGGGCCTGGAGAAGGGCTAGAGGCAAAAGAGGAGACACTAGACAGGCAGACAGATGGGGGCAGAGCCAGGAAGGCAGAGAAGGGGTAGGGCAGAGAAGGGGCAAGGCAGAGAAGGCCAGAAAAGGGGAGAGACAGGCTGAACTGGAACACATGGGAAGAGAGACAGAGATAGAGAGAGACAGAGAGACAGAGACAGAGACAGACAGAGAGAGACAGGGAGAGAGGGGGGGAGAGAGGGGTGGGGAGAGAGAGGGTGGGGAGAAGAGGGTGGGGAGGAGGAGGGAAGAGGGAGAAGGGAGAGGGAGAAGGAGAGAGATGGAGTGGTGGGCGGTTCTTTTATATGCTATCTCCTCAGGTAATAGCAGCAGATAATGGTGTCACCGAGGGTGTAAGCCATGGCTAGCTCCCTATGGGGAGCCTAGTGGAATTGCTGTAAGCTAACAATGAGGTATAAGCAGCCTACAAAGGAAAAAAGTAACCTTAGTGTTTGTTTATTCACAACAGAGTTTTATGTGGCCTTTGAGTTAAGATACAGCTGAGGGTGATCCTGTGTGTCTGGTCTTGAACTTTTGTTCCTCCCTTCCAAAGGTCACAGGTAAGCTCTATCACATCAGGGTCCCCATGGTCCCGGGGATTAAACGTAGGGTTTTGTGCATAGTAGGAAACCACTATCCTGTCTGTGCTGTACACTGTATCCTCAGGATTTCTTTTCAATAAAAAGAAGTTTAAAGGTCAGAGAGCCTAAGCCCAGCCTTCCTCCTGAGGCTGTCTCTAATGAAGTCATTGGACTGGGTTGAGCATAGCAAGGTAGTGTTACACTTGGTTCTAAGAGTTTTAATTAAACACACACACACACACACACACACACACACACACACACATACACACACACAAAACTTTCCTCAAAGATAGAAAAACTACAGTTCAGCCATATCAATATGTATTTAAAATGAAGCTGACCCACCAGGAATTAACTTGAGAGTGAGTGAAGTCTGGAGTGATGGTAAAGAAATTGTTTAGGCAAGCTATACCTTATTTGATTTTTGGTACCTTTTACGAAGGTCCCTAACAGTTCGGAGGGAGAGAGACAGTAATAATCGAGTTATTAATACTCCATGTGAGGCATTGAAGATAAGGGTCTTGATCTGTTATTCATTGTGCTTTAATTAGAACTTTAAGTGAGGGCGGGAGAGATCGCTCAGCCATCAAGTTTAAGCACCTCTCTTTCAGAGGACCTGAGTTAATTCTCAGAGGCCATATTTGGTGGCTCACAACTGCCTGTAATTCCAGCTCCAGGGGATCCAATACCCTCTTTTGGCCGCTGTAAGCAGTAAGCCTTCCCACATATTCCATCTTCCTCCCAACAAACACATACATATACACTAAAGCTAAAAATATAATTTTTAAAAAGGAGAGACTTAGGTGATACAATGCTGTCTCTTTTTGGTTTTCTGGTGCTGTGACCCTACTTTACAGAGCTGTGTGGTGTCTGGCTGTTCTTACTGGTTTGTTGTGCTCCTTTGAATTTTGAGCCAGCCAGGGGATTTACCACTTCTTAGAAATGATACCTAAAACCAACGCTTCCTAAACATATTATATGAAGATTAACAAAATCATCTTTAGAAAGGTATTTATTTCCAAGACGCTGAGACTGTTGGTCCAAGCCAACCAATAGCTACACTCCCCCATCTGTCAGCAACAATATTACAACTGTGTTCAAAACATAAGTTTGAAACAACTGTGTTTAAAATATAAGTTCTTTAGCCTCATTTCAGACTGAAAGACTCAAAAGGTTTCAGCCTAGCCATCTGTTTTTGACAATCCCTTTATGAGCTATAAAGGGTGAAGTTTAATAACCACTATCCTAATAAAAGCTAGAGGAGTGGGAAATAAAATATTCTTGGATTTTCTTTTTCTCTCCAAGTAAATTTACTCTACGTTACAACTGACCATTCTTCTGGACATCTGCGATCTATATCTGTGAAGAAGACAGTTGTGTCAGAGAATAAAAAATGGATTTAGTAGTCATGAGGAATTAAGAGCTAAGAGAGGGGGGCGGAGAGGGAGAGGGAGAGTAGGGTTTTGTCTGATTGTAGAAGTACTCGACTTGGCAGTTTTGGGGTAAACCTAGTGCTATGCTCTGGAGCTGTGTATGCCCTCTCATTTCCTATGTTGAAATCCTGGCCTCCAAGGCTGTCGTATTAGTATGTGGGCCTTTGGAAATTTATTGGGTCATTAAGAGCACAGTCAGTAAGATTAGTATTGGTGCCCTTATACTCCAGAGTTGTGTCATTAATGAAGAGAGAGGAAGCTGGCTGTCAGCTAAAAATTGGGCTCTCATGTGACACTGAATCTAAATGCTCTCTTCTCTTGGACTCATCAGCTTTTGGAACCCTGAGAAACATATTTCTAGTCTCTATAGCTCATCTCGGTTTTAATATTTTGTCTAGTATTGAGACTACATGATGGTATCTGATTATCTGTTTAACCAAAACCCCCAGGAGTGACTGCTATTGGGAAGATGGCACACACTGGGAAATTGGTGCCCATGGTGTCTCTGATACTGAAGAGATGGCACGTGTAAGAATGCTCAGAAGTGACCCATTCCATGGGCAAGCACCACTCCTTAACACTATTAATGATACTCTGTTATGCTTGTAGACAGGAGCATGCTGTCCTCTGAGAGGCTCCAACAGCAGCTGACTCATACAGATACAAACACACTTATTGGATGGGGACTGTTATGGAGGAATAAAAGGAAGGATTGTGGGCCCAAAGAGGGATAGTAACCTTTCAGGAAGACCAACAGAATCAACTAACCTGGATCCTTGTGGCTCTGAGTCTGAACTACCAACCAATGAAGATACATGGGATAGACCTAGGCCTCCCTGCACATATGTAGCAGATGTGCAGCTTGGTCTTCACATGGGTCCCAAGCAATCAAGGGCTAGCCCAAAAGCTGTTGCCTGTCTGTGGCACATGTTCTTCAAGCTGGGCTGCCTTGCCTGGCCTCAGTGGGAGAGGAAGCACCTAGTCTTGCAGAGACTTGAAGTGCCAAGGTTAAGGGATACCCACCCGGGCTCTACCAGCTTAGAGAAGAAGAGGAGGGGAAGATGGGGGTGAATTGTGTGTGTGGGTGACTGGGAGGGGGCATTGAGCAGGATGTAAAGAGAGTAAGCAAAAAATAAAATTTAAATAAAAAAGAATTCTCAGAAGAATATTGAAAGGGACATAGATATATTTTCAAAAATTTCTTTTCCTCCCTCCCTCCCTTTCTCCCTTCCTCCTTCATTCCTTAGATAAGGTCTACTACTAACCCCAGGCTGGCCTGGATCTCACTTTGAATTCCAGGCTGACCTAGAACTCACAGAGATCCACATGTCTCTGCCTCACAGATGGTGTTATTAAAAGGATGAGGCATTCCACAGCTTATTCCCATCACTTTGAAGTGAGGCTCACTCTGTAGTCCAGGCTAGCCTAGAATTCATGGCTATCCTCCTTAAGCTCCCCTCTTGAAGACCTAGATTACAGCTGTACGGGAAGGTCAGTTTAGGGTTTTGCTATGGGAGTAGATGCAAAGTCTCTGTTTGGTGGATGATTTCTGCCTCTGAGGACTGAGCTCATTAGCCATCCCCAAACACACAGTGTTTGCTTTAGGATTTAGCATGGACAGCTATACAAATAGCTGGAGTTGCTCACTGCTTTTGTTCAAAGGACCCTGGAAATCTCATTAAGAGGGATTAATCCTGGATTCCATTTGGGTGTTCTTACTTTAATAAGCTTGTAGGAAAACCAATAAAAACACAGAGGTACAAAGAAAAGCAAACACAATAGAGAGGTTAAAACCCCAAGTCCCAAGAGGAGTGAAGGATCACACTACTGTGAAGTAACTTAGCGCTGCTGGGACATATGAGGTACCTAGGAGAACGACAGATAAAGTACTGAGCCCCGAAGGCCTGAGTTCTAGTCTCAACTCTGCTAATTTGCCAAAGGACTCTGCAACAATTCTTTCCTCTGGGTCTTGCAGTTTCTTCAGAAGGATAGTTAATGTCATCTATTGTAAGAATTAATATATTGGGCAGAATGTGATAATAAATATAAGATGGTTCTGCAAATCAGAAGCAACAGTGAAACCATGTTTATCCGGTAATGTCATCATATTAGAATTAGACAAACAGCCCTTAGTCTACACAGGATGTCTACTGTCTGTACTTGGAGAAGTATGAAATGTGTTAGTTTCATATTTCAAGTAAAAAAAAATGTAAACTCTATTTAAAAACCCATTTAAGTTAGAATTGTATTAATTCAGCAATTTTCTTTAGGCAGGTAGATATATGAAGACTTGGTGATAACTCTTCCATTAAACAAGCCATCAGCTATCATGTAGATGCAATGGAAAGTTACCAGCAGAGCGGCTATACTCTGGTTCCATTAGGAGGGAAGAAAGTTAGTTGATTTCTTGCAGACATCAAGAAGCAAAAGACTTCTTAGCAAATCCCACAGAGGAACTGTACGCAGCCCAAGTAGATTATAAATAAGTTGACTATTCAATTTGTTACGTAATTCAGGTCATGTTTAAGAGCAAAAGAAGGCACTATGAATAAATGACCTAGGGTAAATAGACATAAACCGTGACTGTCCCTGAAAACCCAGAACCTATACATCTTGGTTATGATTGGCTTTCATCCCAGGGTGAGTGGTGTGCGAGTAAACTCATTAGCAATAGGATTTGGAAATGAAACCAGCCTTTCTGTTCTAGGTCGGTTACTTTAGTTTGTTATGTGGAGCAGATGGGAATAGCGGAGAACTCTGGAAATCCCAGAAAGCCAGAGTGTGGGGAGCTGAAGGGACGGAGGAACAGCAGGTAGGAGGGACACAGGAAAAAGTCTCCAGAATTCTCTGAAGAGACGCGTTAAACACCTGCGCAGGCTATCTCTGCTGACCGGCCCCAGAACCAGACACACCAGCTGGAATGTCAAGAGCAGAGATGAGTGGCTCGAATCAGAGCTCCAGGCCGGTGTCAAGTCTACCAAATGGAGTTGCAAAGAGCTTCGAGTTCTGCAGGCAAAGGCTAGAGACATAAATCAAAGAGCGCTCTTCCGACGCTGGCAGTGGGGGAGCCACTGGCCACTTGTCACGCTTCAGTGTCCTCAACCAGAGCATCACCCGTGGAGAATAATTACTGTTAGCCTTCAGTCTGTGAGGGTAGGATTTTCCCAGGCATTGAATGCGGACGGCTGTGCACATTCGTGTCTAGAGAAACGACAATGCACTTTCCCGCATGCTTCGACTCACAGGACATAAAGAATCACTTAAAATTTCCCTTGGAGGTGTTCCGTTACATGATTTATATTAAAGACTTTGTTTCCAGCATAGTCTCAGCACCTGGCTACCTACAGGACAGCCTTATATAGCCAATAGGAGAAAAAAATAAGAGATTTTTAGTGAGCAGCTTCGTGGGGATAAATAAACAGCCACGAGGTCATATTTTTAAGGACGATCCTAAATTTTGAAGGGGGTGGGGAACCCAACATTCTTCTGCACTCAAGGGCAGGGAAACTGTTGACTCTAGGAAAACTGAGGCAGGGTGATAACACCCCCTCTCTGAGCCTTCAGGAGTGTGAAGAATTGGGGGAGGAACATCTCAGTGCAGAAGTAGCCCTCTGTGACTGATGGACAGCAGGCTTTAGAATCAAAGTGTCAGTGTTTCTTTTGATGGATCTGCTGCCTTTATAGAGGTGGGCTTTCAAGTACGAGATTCCTTTTTGCTCTTTTCTTATAGATAGTTCTAGAAGGATGAAAATAGGGCTGGGAATACAGTTCAGAGCACTCGCCTCGTACGCTCAACACCCTAGGTTCAATTTCAAACACAGAAGAAAAAAATGTAAGTTTTCCATGTGAAGATACGACGCATACTTATATTTTGACAGCTACTTTTAAAAAGGTAGAATTGCCACTGGAAAAAAATGGTGTCAAGTTGACATCGTTTTCATGTTTCTTAAAGAAAAGTAGAGATAATGGGGCTAACACTTCTTTTTCATTGACTGTGAGTCCATTTTGCATTATGTGTTATTCATTTATTGTATAAAGTTCTATGTTATCAATTCACAAAATAGTTCTGGAACTTGCATTATTCACCGGGGCTTCTGATAGAATGAATACGTTTAAAAACAGTCATGTGATTCAATTCCTATCCGTAAATAACAGCAGACACAGAAGCCGGTATATCATTATTGCCAAGGTTCTCCTCCAGCCTTGAAGAAGGATGAATCACACTCTTAGTTCCCAACATGAAACATCATGTTACAGCATCATTTTTTTCCTCTGTAAATACATGAAAGGGTTTTTAAAATTAATTATTCTCTTACTTCCACCAGAACTGCCTCTTATGATGGAGAAATAGCAAATTCTGTGATGCATTAACTTTATATTACCCTTCATTCTGAGGAAAGAATATATGGGCGCTACCATCGAACTCTTCAAAGAATTTTACTCCCACGAACAATAGTCTTTCCGAGGACTCTTCTATCCCTCTTGCTAATTGAAAGTGTAAACCTACATAGTTTTATGCTTCACAGATTGTGTATTTCAAGCAAGTGGAAGCTTGCCCTCCAGTGGTATAGGAAACACCTTTTCCAATGTGCTTTACTGGGCAGGGCTCTGTCGTCCTGCTTAGGGGCAGACACCCCAGGCTCCACCTCATCCGTACGTTCCCAGGGTGCACACAATTAACGACTGGCCCCAAGTTCGAAGTTTCAATTTCGGATTTAATGTCCCAAGCTTTCATTCTGTGTTTAAAGAAAAAATATTTTTTAAATACTGTTTAATCTTGACTGATCACTGTGTACCTCTCTAAAATGCTGTAGCACTTAGGGTAGGGCCTGGTGAGTTTGCCATAACTATAGCATCCTAAGAGATTACTACAAATCTGTGCCTCCAGGGTGTGCAACCCAGGGTGTGTCTTTGGTACAATTGTAAGTAGCAATCAACTGTTTAATGACATAATGTGAGTTTTTATAGAATCATCTGTGTCTCCAGTCAGATTGGTCTCGGAACATCTGAGATAAATCCTTCTTCACTCCTTAGAGATGTTCTGCACACAGGATAATTTCTCACTATTGATTTTCTCCACTATGCATCTTAACTGTGTCAAGATCACTTGACATACACAAAAGATCTCAGTGACAGTCCGTTTAAGAACAGCTTTTTGGAAGAATGCTTGAAAAAATTATCAGTAAAGATACTGACGTAATCCTTCCCCAATTCTTAGCAGGGTCGTTTAATGCATGTTTTGATTAGGGTTAGAGGACAGAAAATGATCATGCACATTTTCAAGAAGATATGTCATATACTAGGCTTCTGAATAATTGGGCATCTTGAGGGAAGTACAGGGGTGAGGCGTCCAGGTGATGAGCCCCACCAGAAGCTGGGCCTCTCTGGACTTTTCATACTTACTTTAAAAAACAGAGTAAACAAGAGAAACAAAATAAACAACAGAAAAGGTAGACTCTTCTGGATCTTCCTGTTCTGAACTTCAGTGATCTATGTCTAAAATACATAGATCATCTCAATGTATATATTTTTATTAACAAGGAAACAATATCAAAAGGCAGTAGAAGCAATGTAGGAACAAGCTGGACTCACAAGTAGAGACTATATAGCAAATGTGGTTTTCCCCTCTAAAGATGTATCTTCTTTCCTGCACTTTCTTCTCCTCACTCCATCATTATGGAAAAGGGAAAATTTATTTTAAGGTTTAAATATCTAATTTAGTTAGTTTTGAAGTTACTTCTCTTTTTGATACCCCTAAAATATTATCCATTAACAGAAAATGGCATCAGAAATGTAATCCCTTTTTGGGCTTCTGAATAAAACAATACCATTATTATCAATAAGAGGGAGGGGCTTCAAAACTAATCATTAAATAACACCACTCTTAAAGTTCCCCAATTAAACAGAATTAAAGTGAATGAGGCCACTTCCACATCACTTGGAGTGAAGATTTATTTAAGATAGACTAAACAAATTACATGGAGCCCACTCCAATACCTTCTTTAATAAAAATTATGACTGGACAAACATCAGATTTTTATTTAAAAATAATAGAAAAGTAAAAATAGATTTCCCAGGGAAATTTCTGCCCTAACTTGTGTGCATGTACGTGTGTGTGTGTGTGTGTGTGTATGTGTGTGTGTATGTGTGGATGTGTGTGTGTGTGTATGTGTGTATGTGTGTGTGTGAGTTTGTGTGTATGTGTCTGTGGTATATGTGTGTATGTGTGTGTATATGCGTGTGTGTATGTGTGGTGTGTGTGTGTGTGTGTGTGTGTGTGTGTGTGTGTGTGTGTGTGTGTGTGTGTGTGTGTGTGTGTGTGTGTGTGTGTGTGTGTGTGTGTGTGGGATATTTTGTTGCTTATGTGAAATCTTTCTTTGGAGTAACCTGGTAGCATAGGTTTTGTTGGTCTGTTTTTGTTTCTAACTGGATTCATCTAAGGTCACTGGATTAGAACTTCAGCTAATTGGTGAACCATGAGCTCTAATGAACCATGACAGATAACATGGGCCTTTGAAGGAGAAGAGTATGTGTAAATGAGAGCATGTAGTGTAAGTTTTCAACGCCATGTACCCTTGTTTAAAGAGAAGACAAAAGGAAAGAGAAAAATGGTATGAGCACTCTAAAATCATCTGCAGCACTTGAAAGGGTTAAACCTGCTTAACCCACTCTTAGAGAATGGCACCGAAGAGTACAGCTCACCCCTTAAGCGTGGCTAGTTCTAGACCTGTGGTAGCCTCAGGTTGCCAGAGCAGTCATGCGCTCTGTTTCCACCCCCCTCCCACCCGATTAATAGGATCCATTCATAGCTACTCACTACTGCAGGATTTGACCTGAGAAATGCTAGGGTTGATTAACTCAGCAGTCGAGGTGAAAGTTCCTAAGTAATCTTTACCCTTGGCCAGCAAGGGAACTGCTAGTCTCAGTTCTCAGAAGCAGCTGGTGAGGATCTCAGCCAAGTTCTTCAGATGCAGGAACTTCTCCCGGACAGCCTACGTCAACATGGCCTTCACACGTCTTTCAACAACCAGGCTTCCTGGATCTTGGAAATGTTATTCCTGACTCCTTTGACCCAGATGCCTGCAACAACACAGTTCGCAACCTGTAGGTAATCGCTCTTCTTTCTTTTCTAGGAGATGGCATAGTGGCTAATTTTTTCTAAAACAGTCATGTTGATGTGTTCAAACATCCACTGCTGAGTCTCGGACAGAGGGTCACATCTGGCCATGAAAACCTTCTTCTCTGCGGGGTTGCAGTCCATACAGCTGTTGCTCACGGGATGGAATAATGTTCTGTCCTGGATGGGTTAGAGAAAGGGAGTATAAAATGCACGGGAAATGCTACAGCCTGAAGTGTATACATGTAAAATATGTGTTTATATTTGGATATATATTCAGAGTCTAATTAAGATAGCTCTCAAGTCAAAGAATATCAGAGTTCAAAGGATCCATAACTCCCCAGGCAATTTAATCTGACACAAAAATTCATTGATTCTTTTTTTTTTTCTAAAAAGAGTGGTTTGCTAATTTCTTGTTTTGTGGTGAGCGTTTGCTGCATGTTCAGCTGCCAACAAGTATAAAAGGCTTCTTCTAGCCATTTGGATAAAATATGACATACACACACACACATACACACATACATATACCACATTATAATTGAGAGAAAAGCAAATAATAAACAGACACATCTAAAACAACTGAAATTCTTCTTATCTTGCACTGGTTGTCAATTGCAAAAGACAAAAGAAATCCTTGTTGAAATGCCAGGCACTCTGCTGTTGTCTGTGGAAGATAAATGAAGGGGTGGGGACAAATGCCACATGGGTAATAGCTGGGTAAGTCAAATTTGTTATTGGTCAAGGGTCGGTGTCTTCAGTCTAATATCAATGGATGTTGGGGGAGCTTAGATAACATTATTCTGATGATTTTGTTTAAAGGAGAAGAGGTAATATGCACTTAAAAGCCCATAAAAAACAAACAAATACATAAATAAATCACCCAACTACTTGAGACAGTTTAGAGCTCAGTGAATAAAAGGTGCTCACTTCCGGGGCACAAAGTTTAAGTCCTGAGCAAGCTCAGATTTGAACACACGCCTTTTTATTGTGCATCTAAGAATGACAGTAAAGTTGAAAGGAAAGGACTCTGCCTTAGTATCAAATACTTACTCATACCATGTTTGTGGTTGTTTTTTAAAAGTGTCTACAATCTGAGAAAAGGTCCCCACACCATTTAAACTTACCATCAAGTCGTGTTTTAGGGTTTAGCTTAGGAAGTGTTTGGGGATCTGCTTGTTCTGGTTGCTTTCCTTCAAGGAAATGTACAGCACTTTAAGGATTAAGAGTTTCTCAGCCACCCTTTGTAAACATTTATGGGTTCCTGGGTTTTAAGACTCAATTAAGCCAATATTTGATGTCCTTGAGGGATCCGGATGTTTGCAGGAAGGGAAAGGAGAAATAAGGAAGCAGAAAGGCACCCGTGGCCGTTTGATATGTTTCTATCTCTGGCGTAAACAAAGGACTGAAGCTAACACAAAGATTTTTTTTTATTCTACTCTTTAAAGTGGTGTGGATTTTGCTTTCTGAACCTCAGAACACTTCCTGGGAAACTCCCCTCCTTTGTGGGGAGACAGCATATTCTAGGAAGGTGGTTTTGAGGGCTCCTGGCATTCCTCCCAACAGTCACTGTGACACCTTGGGCAGCGTTTTCCTTCCTTATCCCCACATCCCCTCTAGCATTTCTCATCACCGTTCCCTCTCAGTTTCCTGCAGCTTACCTACATGGAGTCAATAGGTTTTCAAACAGCCTTTGTGGCTTTACATTTCTGTATAATATGCTGGGAACCAAATCCATTCAAACTGAGGGCATTCTAGGCAAGTGCTCTACCACTGAGCTATATTCCAAATCCCTTCAGATAACATCCTTTAATGTTTTTACATTGATTTAGTGTGCACTCTGTGTGTGTGTGTGTGTGTGTGTGTGTGTGTGTGTGTGTGTGTATGAAGGCCAGAGAACAGTGTGTAGGATTCAATTCTCTCATTCCACCATGTGGATACAATGGATGAAACGCAGGTTGCCAGGTTGCCTGCTGAGCCTTCTCATGGGCCCCTCAAAGAACATTCTTAAATTTATCATGTCTAGCATCATTTCTGTATGACCAGCTAAGTTCTAACTTGCTCTATTCCATGAACATGGACCTCCTTCCACACTTTATTTCCTGCATCTCTCTTCCTACTACCTTTATGAACAGCTCATGCATAAATACAGACGCCCCAGTTACCCCTTAAAAATGTGCACTTCCTTGAAACCAAACTTCAGTAATGAAAATGAATATTCTCTGATTTCTTATCCCCATCAGCCTGTGTGTGCTCACATGGACACAAAGGCCAAACTAGAGTTCCTAAGTACTCTATTTTTCTGAGCATTCGTTTCTGAGCCATAAGTTCATGGTAGTTTCCCAAACCCTCGTGGGAACACATGTTCTGACCAATACACGTGCACTTACGGGTACAGCCAGGCATGCTCTGCAAATTTAGTGGAACGGGAACAATCCAGAATATGTTTCTTGTGCTTGTACTTTGTGTCCTTTTAGGAGTTGAAAATTGGAACGATTTGTATCTATCTTCATCAAGAGGGTGAAATAGTTGCACCCCAAATTCTTTCCCTGTCACAAAACAGAATGAGCACTTTGTTCCAAAGTTCACCCTTGACAGAGACAAATGACAGGGCCTTCCTAATATCCAGTAGATCAACTGATTGCTCTCTGGCTACAGACTGAACTCAGTTCACCCTTGTCTTTGGAGTGCCCAGCAAGGCCACAGAGATGATGCTTCTGGGAACACTTTCAGCCTTTAGCAGACTATACCTCTGTCCCTTTTGACCTTGCAGGGGGCCCATAACTGCCATCTACAGGCTTCTCCTGGGCCAGACTTTTGGGTTACTGAATGTTTTTATCGATGTGTCTGCTAGCCGAGATTAAGTCAGTGGAGTGAGTAATCATCCTCTGGATATGTTTTTCCTACCGTGACAACCCTCTTCTCCTCTGCCCTTCATCCCATCAGTCATGGCGGTTAAGAGAACGTGGAATAGACTTGGGAGTATTTGGAAAGTGTGATGTCCATGACAGTCTTCTGTAAGTGATGATTGCTGTTCCGTCTTTGCTTTTGCTCTAGATCCAGTGCTGACAAAAGGAATGGCATAGCCTTGGCTGTTCAATGTCACCTTACATCGCTTTGTCTATGATATCGTTGGGCAGGAGGGTGTCTAAGGATTCCTGAACGGCCCTTCAAATCAATCAGTGCATGCAGACAAGCAAGGGTAGGACTGTTTGTATAGTTCACTGAAAGCCACACTACTTCGAGGCAGGCTATAGACTTGAGTGGCCTTTGTGTGATACCTTGTGTGTTCTCACATCTGTCCTATTCTTTCCTATTCACATAGAGTCTGAGATTTACAAGAATGAATGAGCTGTACGAAACATTCAAGCCTGGGCTTGGGGTCATGAGAGACCCGGATACCAAAGACATAAAGGGACATGTGCATGCATATATCACAGGAAGAAGACCCGGGAAACACAATGTGCTACACCTGGAGAGGCAGCCCGGTCCAGGGGAAAGGCCTGAGATTTGTGGCTGTACAGGGAGCTGGATGAGTTCTAGTCAGCCACTGGATCACTGTTTGCCTTTGGAGAAGGTACTAAGTTCTATGCACCTTAGTTCACTTACTTGGGAATGTAGATGGTTGTACCCGAGTCCCTTACGGAGGAGGAAATGTAGAATTGCTGGCTCAGTGTCTCACATACAAGGAATTGTGCAATAGCTTCCCCTTCCCCTAATTTATTTTTAGTCAGAAAGCGTCCCCAGCTCTAAAAATCAGAATGTACTAACCATCTGGTTGGAGCCTTTTCTGAAATCGTGGTGAAATAAAGCTTTATAAAGTATCCTGACTCAATCGCTTACCCACGTTGTACAACAGTACCTCCCACGGAAAACGAAAGGATTTAGGAGACAAAGGGAACCAATGGCTATCAAGTCAGGTTGTCTGGAAACTACAGTCAGAGTTTTGGCTGATCTTCATCTTTAGCTTGAGAAATTACTATCCATTCAGGTTTGGGGCTTTCCAGAAGAGAGAATAATCAGGTAGGTGGGTCTTCTGAATCCATTATTCAGACAGGCTGATTAAGTTCAACAGATATTTATAAAGTGCCCTTTATATTTTGGTTATTGTCAGGGAAGAGACATTCATAGAAAGATAACCTAAATTGTATCTTCTAACCCAACAGAAAGAGAAGATCAATAGGTGCATAATAGGTGTTTGAAGCAGAAAAATGTCAGTGAAGTGTAATGTAAATGATGGTGAATATTAAATAACACATCTATGCATTTGGTTTATTTAAAAAATTAATGGGCATATTCTGTTTGCCAGAGACTTCACTTGTTGGGGTAAATTCTCCAACCCAAATAAGCCCTTGCAAAGAAAACACAACTCAATTAATATGAATGCAAGCTGTGTGCCTTGATTGGGCAGATCTACCATTACACTACTCTATTCCCCAGCTCCTTATAACTTGTGGTTTCTCCAGGCCATGTGCTTCAGCGCCATCTTCCTTCCACCTCCTCTTCCTCTCCTCTTCTCTTCCCCCCCCTCCAACTCTTCACCTTCCTCTCCACCTTCCCTTCCCCTGTCCAATCACCAACTCTTGCCTTTATTTTACAAGTTAAAATGGGGAGAAAGTTCTGATGAAGTCACCTGAATACATGATTCACTCCTCATCCTAGGCAGCCCCTCTTGGGGAAGCATAATTAGCATTAAATACAAACAGCTTCAGGGCAACTCACATCCACCATCTAAGTTTTTATCATCTATCTATCTATCTATCTATCTATCTATCTATCTATCTATCTATCTATCTATCCATCTATCTATCTATCTATCCATCCATCCATATATCTATTAATCATTTATCTACAGCACATCTTCTTTCCATCTTTTGGCAGGCACTTAGGCTGATTCTATTTCTTGGCTACTGTGGAGAGGACCACAGTAAACATGGTGATATGCTGACTTAATACCCTTTGGGTATATAACCAGAGCAATACCACTTGATAATGTAGTAGTTACATTTTTAGGTGTTTTTAAAAAGATTTATTTATTTTATGTATGTGAGTACACTGTTGCTCTTATCAGACATATCAGAAGAAGGCATCAGATCTCATTACAGATGGTTGTGAGACACCATGTGTTTTTGGGAATTGAACTCAGGACCTCTGGAAGAGCTGTGAGTGCTCTTAACCACTGAGCCATCTCTCCAGCGCCACAGTTTTAGTTTTATTAGGACCCTCCATATGTATTTTCACAGTAGATTGGCTAATTTGCATTCCAACCAACAGTATTAAGTTGTTGTCTTTGTCCTCTCAAGCATTTGTTTTGTGGATGATAGTCATGTTGACTTGGATGAGAGAGAATCTCAGTGAAGTTCTGATTTGCATTTCTCTGGTGGCTGAGGATCATCATTTATGAACATTATTTTGTAAATTTATTGGGATTTGTACTTTGAGAAGAATCTGTTGAGTTAATTTGCCTGTTTATTGATTTGATTATAATTTGCCTTTTTGGTGTTTTACTTCTTGAGTTCTTTATCTTTTGCAGATATTAATCTTTCATACATGAATAACTAGCAGATTTTCTCTCATTTTGTAGCATGTCTCTTTACTCTGACAATTGTTTCCTTTACTGTGCAGAAGCTTTCTAACTTGGTGCAATCCATCAGTAGCAGCTCTTGCTGTGTTCGGGGTTATTGTAGTCCTAGTCCACTGCCTATGCCTAAGTTGTTAAGTGTTTTCTCTGTACTCTTCTCTAACCACTTCAAAGTTTCGGGACTTACGTTATAGTCTTAAATTTTATATGGAGGGGTGTAGACAACAAATAATGAAGATAATAAATATGATATTACATAAACACAGGAAAATCAGGAGAGCCTGAGTTGAGCAGGAAGCAGAAAGAAAGAGAATTCTCCATGCAAGTGCCCAAGGGAAGCAACGTCCAGAGGAAGTGACAGCCAGAGTAGACTTACTAAGCACACCTTCATGGGTCGATAGTATAAGGGAACCAGAATGACAGAGGTGGTAGAAGAAGTGGTGGAGTGCTAGCTAGATCAAGTTATAGTGCCCAGAAATTCTTTGGCATCACCAGAACACAGGGAACATTGTATAGGCTTTAGATGGCTAGGTCTGAGAGGCAGCCATGAAGACATTGGCAATTCTAAGATGTAGGCACTGGGGAGTAGTCACTGGAGGATTTGAACTCAGGATATCAAGGAGGAAGGCATTGGGTTACAGCAGGAGAAAACAGAGGCTTCATCAAGAATCTACGTTTGAGCTGATACAGAGGCAAGCTGGGGGTAACCAGGGCCATGATCTGAAGGTTATTTCCGGTATTTGAGAAGTTGAATGCACATAGTGTTATAATTAATGGGCTGTGGGGGTTGTGATAGAGGGAGGAGGTGAAAGACTGAAGCAAAAGCAATTCTGAACTGGGAAAGTAAAAGATGAACCTGACTAGGAATGCGAATGATCTGCTTTCTGTTTTAGATATATTAAAGCTGGAGATGTCTGTAGGATGTCCAGAAAGATGTGAATGTGTCCATATACAATAAGCAATCGGTTAGACAAGATAGCAGGGTAGCATGTGTGTGTGTGTGTGTGTGTGTGTGTGTGTGTGTTTTGAAAACATGAATTTTAGATCAACATATGTTCATATGTTGAAAGTGGATACTTTTATAAGAGAGAACTCCTTTAGAGTCAATGCTCTAGTGTCTGATATGGAGAGAATGAAGGCACTACAGCATGAATTTTTAATTTGGGGTTGTCCCTGGCAATGATTTTTGTTGTTTATTTAGGTTGTCAGATATTCATTTCCTTTTAATCTTTAAAGTGAGTTCTATAGAAAGGAGGGAGGAACAAGATATAAAATTATAAGATCTGCATTGTTGCCTTTGCAAGGTTGCAGAGATAACTAAGATTGATGATACATGACCATCTTTTGAGTTCTTGAAGGGAGAGAAATCAGTTCTTAGTTTTACTGATAGCTTCTGAGAAAATATAAATAACTTCTAAACAGATGTTTTTAGACTTTTTCCTTGGTAGGTCAGACTTCTCACAGATGTTGGTCTCATGCATTATTGATTTATTTGGCCTCCGAGAAATGAAGCCTTTGAGTGTTCGTAGTGTATGTGCTGAGACATGCTGGCTATAGCTGCTTCTTGGCTGGTCCTCTCTCTCATACTGTATTCACCCCCTATGCATAGGGTGTGCAAGGCATATCCTCAGCTTCTCCAGCCAGAAAATTCCAGTGTGTTGGGTCCCTACTCTCCGATGCTAAGTGAATGATTTCTTACTTAACTAAATTCATAGTTGGACTTGTATTGTCCTGTACAGTTCTGCCACTGCACAGATATCTGGCCTCATAGTTCATCGTGTTCCTTAATGGTATACTTTTCAGGCAGCTTTTCTTTCTTCTTTGTAGAAAGCCAAGATTTTGCCTATCTCAAGGTATGGGAGAAACTGATTCATTAATGTATATATAATGTATTATATATAAAATCTCTTTCTGTACCACTTTTATCATTGTCTAATTTCTACTCATTCTTTTGGTTTTCTCTCAAACATCATTCAGAGAAGCCTTCCCATTGCCTCTGGCCTGTGTAGTGCTCGGTGCTTTATGTCATATTATGCAGTGTCTTCATTTAGGTTTTAGGGGCCTTTTTTAAAAGATTTATTTTATGCATATGAGTACACTGTCGCTGTCTTCAGACACACTGCAAGAGGGCATCTGGCACCATTACAGATGGTTGTGAGCCACCATGTGGTTGCTGGGAATTGAACTCAGGACCTCTAGAAGAGAAGCAGTCAGTGCTTTTAACCTCTGAGCCATCTCTCCAGCCCTTTCATTTAAGTTTTAATTGCTGACTAAAGCAACATGGGGAGGAAAGGGTTTGTTCAGCTTATGGTTCTACATCATAGTTCAACATCAAAGAAAGTCAGGACAGGAACTCCAGCAGGGTAGGCACCTAGAGGCAGGAGAAGATGCAGAAGCCATGGAAGGGTGCTGCTTACTGCTTTGGTCTTCATGGCTTGTTCAGCCTGATTTCTTATAGAACTTAGGACCATCAACCGAGGGATGGCACCACCCACAATAGCCTCCCCCATTAATCTAATTTGAAATGCCCTACAGGCTATCTTATAGAGGCATTTTCTCAACTGAAGCTCCCTCCTCCCTGATAACTCTAGCTTGTATCAAGTTGACATAAAAGTAGACAATGCATACTTTGAACCGTATGTATGTATGTATGTATGTATGTATGTATGTATGTATGTACGTACGTACGTATGTATGTATATGTGTATTACTTCTGAACTCAAAGATCTTCATGTAGGGAAATATTGTTCCAGACCTCTTTACTTCTGTCCATATCTCTTACGTCCTCTCAGTCTGTCAAGAGTCTCCTGAACATGACACCTTTGCTTCCTGCATACCTGTGAGTCATATGGTGATAACTGCTCTGTCCAGATCTCCTCATTTCTCCTCTCTTAACCACCTCTTATAAGTGTGGAAAAACAGGAATGCACTCAGCAAATATGACTTAAGCCCTACTGTGTGCCACATGTCTTTTGGTTCCCAGGAATAAAGTATAGACACACCAGTGCTTTTGTGAAATTCCTCTTCTACTATTCTACCTGTGAATAGGGGAAATAGTACAGAAATGTATGGTATAGAAGTACAACTACTTAGGCAATGTGTTTCTCTCTACACCAATTTGGGATCTTAAAATCAGGTCAGAAGATATAATAATAGCTCACATTAACCCAAGTCTTCTGTGCCACACTCTAAGTGCAATGAATTTTTATTTAATTATTGAAATAACTATTGAAGGTAAATACTATTATTTTCATTTTGTAACAAGAAAATAGAGATAACAGAGGAAGCTTTCAACTCCAGAACCAAGATGCACGGTGGAGCTCATGACTCAAATGGTAGCTCCTGAACCCCAGGACTCTGAGCTTGTGTCCTTAATGTCTTAAGTAGAACTGCATCTCTCTTTTTGGCTGAGGCAACTAGCAGTCTGGCTCCGTCTCCATGTCTGTTCAGACAGGAAGGGGTGTCCTCATTAACAATATCATGAGTCTCCAGAGCTCCTAGCACCCAGATCTGTTTCCAATTGGTTATCTAGATCCTGACAAGCACTAGCCTCAGCCTTATGTAAGCGGATAGTCTGATAGTGTCTTTGTAGTTCAGAGTAATGCAGTGTGGCAGTTAAACACATTAGGGAAATATTAAGCAATGGGTTTGTTGTTAAGCTGAAATGGAGCATCAGAACACTGTGTCAGCCAACTGGCTTCAGGCAGGCAAAACCCACAAGAGAATGATGGAGCTACTTGAAAGGTTCTCTTCCCTGCTTTGAGAACAACCCTTAGCCTGTTCTCCAAGGTCCTTTCGGATGAGCAGGATTTGCCTTCAGCTTTGAGTAAAAGCTTAAGTAGAGTGCTTCTAAAACCGATTTCTGCGTGAGAGCACCAGTCGAGTAAATATATGTTTCCCTGTGGCTAATCCTCCTCCTACCAGATTGATTGCTGAAAATAGTTACACCTCTCTACACTGCCACTTCCTGCTGGCACAGGGTATACTAGTGGATGTTGTGTTCTCAGGACAACAGAGCCTCGCTGCTTAGTGAAAGGATGGCCCTTCTGGCAGTTAGACTTGCCCTGTTCTGATAAGATAGCTAGGTTGTCATTTGGAGCCAAAGGCTTCTTAGGGTCCAGTGATTCCGTCATTGGAGTCCGTTCACTCTGTTGCACAGAAGTGGCTGTGGCAGACACTGTGCATCTGCTTTTTGACAAATGGTTTGAAAGTCTTTGTTTTTTGTACGAGAAGCTGGAGGACAGTGACCCAGGTGATATCATCAGTATTAGGCAAATTTGTATCTTGTTAAGGAAATCCCTTCAAACAGTGCTCATCAATTACTCAGTGACACTTAGGATTTATGATAGGGCTCAGTTAGTGAATTTGGGCCTTGGGCTCAATGAACTCTGATGAAGGCATTGCATGTGTGTTGATTCAACTGGAAATGGGAAAACAGTATTCAATTCAATTCAATTGCTATCAAGTTGGGTCAAAGAATCAAAATCAAATTGGGGTAAAATTTGAATTTCAGAATTTTTATTTCTACTTTTGGGGTATGCTGCTAATGAACTTGGGGCCTGTACATTATAAGAAACTGCTCTATTATTAAGCTAACTCCCAGCCCATGAGATAGGATTCAACAGAACCAAATGGCTAGCTACACAAGTACAAATGATGAATTATACAGATAGAAGATGAGAGAGATGTAAGGTAGCAAAGAGAAAGGTTATTATTATTCTTTTAAATGTTAAGAGTGAATTAAATAGCCAAGTGTGTGGATTAAGTGAGAAAATCAACTCAGGCTAAGTTAACACTGGTTATAGCAAAAGATGATAGATGCTTAAACAAAGGGTGAACCAGTCACCCACTCTGTTTCCATGGTCAAAGCAGACTTGTAGTTTTCTGCTCTTTTCTGGCTGGTACGCTATTATCCAGGACTCTCTAAAGCAGTGCTTCTCAGCCTTCCTAATGCTCTAACTCTTTCATACAGTTCCTCATGTTGTGCTGACCTCCAACCATAAAATTGTTTTCATTGAGTGTGATTTTGCTTCTGTTATGAATCACAATGAAAATAAACATTTTCTGGTCGCCTTAGGTGGCCCCTGGGAAAGGGTTGTCAACCCACAAAGGAGCTGTGACCCACAGGGTGATGCTGCTCTAGATGGGATGGCTAGGAAGAATCTGGAAACTGAGTGATCACATCAGAAGTAAAGACTAACAACCAGGCAAACATTATCAAATATTTTAATTTGTCTTGAGCAAAATGGATTAAGCTTAATCACTAGAGTACTACCAGCCAGGAAAGAGCTTTACAACAACGGGGACAGTTAGAAATGAAGGGGCTGATCTGGAAGACCGTTCAGTGATGACCATACATTTTAGGATATTGAAAATGCTCCATAAATCAGAGTCAGGGTAAAACTGCCTTCCTTGTCTGTTAACTTATTTGGGAGCGCTATATTCATCTGGGGCCCTAAGTCACTATCTAAAAAGAACTCCTTAAAATAGCACCCCCATGACCTCCTATCTGACATCCCTGGACCACATCAACTAGTTCGATTTTATGATGTAGAGAACAAAACCAAGCCTAGAAGTTAAAACAAATAGTCAAATGTTGATACATGCCAAGAATTTCACCCACCACTCACTTTAAACTAATGGGCTGACTATCTAGATATCAGTTTGACTTGATAGATACATTCTTATCTAGGTTCCATGTTTAATGAAACTTAAAAGTCTTTTTAAAATGGAAATTAAAGTTTAAGGACATCATAGAGAGAAGCTATAAATTTCCTGTCCAGTCACTGGGGGAGGAGGGGTATTTGCAACAAAGAAATATGTTAGTTTTATCTAGTACAGCAGTGCTTCATGGTGGAGAGGGTGCTGTATCCGTAACTGAACCATTGGACCTTTAAGTCACTCAGTGACTATTTATTTATAAACTTCTCTATTGGAGACTGGGGAAGACATAAGGTATGTGAGAGAAAGGAGCAAGACATGTGGATCAGGCCAGGTGGCCCAGCACTTGGAGATGAAGATACAAGGACTGAGAGATGTGGGTCATCCATGGTTACATGGAGAATTTGAGGTTAGCCTGGGCTACATGAGGCATTGTTTCAAAAATGTCAAAGAGGGATGAAGGAAAGGGTGGTAAAAGGCTTCTGACCTTGGGTAATTACAGAGTGATGAGTGGCTGATCACACTCGATCAGTGTTTAAGTTACAGAGAAGGGATGCTGGGTCCACACCAAAGTACAATTACCAAGAAAGCAGGAGGCAGGCACAGGTTGAAGGAAGTGGGTAAGACTTGAGCTGGAAAATTGAGTCTTCTAACTCCCTAATAGAACCCCTTGGGAGAGTTCAGAAATCTCCAGACCTCAGCATCTAGAGAGCCTTAGTGAGCTTTCCGAGTACTGACTAATACATGTTTTGTGTTGGTAACTGTTTGTTTACTTCTACTTGCCCCTGCTTCCAGATTTCCTTGGCCAGCTTTGCTGTTTCATTTCAGTTTTAGAATCTCTTAGTTTTCGGGTATGACTCTGCTACACTTTGATTGGCTTACATTAAACGTATATTCCGACTTGAAGTCTTATCTTCACAGTATTACTCTCTATTATTCAGCCCACACTGTGCTTTAGCCTGTAACCAGAGTTTCCTGTCACAAACGCCAGGCAAGAACTTTACCACTGACTACAGGCTCAGCCCTCTTCTGTAACTTTCTGTGGTGGCCTTGCACATCTCCCCACCCCCAGACTGGAGCTGACAAGTTATCCTAGGTGTTTTATAGCAACTATATTGAATGGGTCCTTAATTTCAGTTTCTAGTTTTTGTTGCTCAAGCATAGCCTATTGTCCTCATCAGGCTGAAACCATGCCGAATGTTCTAATTTCATTTTAGTAGTTCAGTTGCCCAGTCTTTTGGATTTTCAAATGCATCATCTGTGAATAGTCCATTTATCCTCTTCCTCTCTAATCTTGATGCCTTTAAATTTCTTTAGTCTATCTAATTACACTAAATATGAGATGCTGTACAAGAATGAATAGAGGTGATTACGGTCCACATCTTTTATATCCAGTCCCTCAGGGAAAGTTTCTCTCTATCCTGTCTGGCCTCCCCTCCATCCTCCCCTCCCTCCCTCCTCCTCTGAATCCTCCCCTCTCTCCTCCCTTTTCTCCTTTCCTGCAGGTCCCCCCCCCCTTCTACTCCCACACATCTCCCCACCTCTTTCGACCAGTCTTCCCCTTTGGCTGGCTAACTTGGAACTTTCAATATAGGCTGATCTTAAACTTACGGCAGTCATAGCAGTGTGGTGCACACCTTTCATCCCAGCACTTGGGAGACAGTAGCAGGCAGATCTGTGAGTTCGAGGCCAGCCTGGTCTATAGAGTGAGTTCCAGGAAAGTCAGGGCTACACAGAAAAACCCTATCTTGAAAAACTGCAGCCAAAATAGCAAACAACAACAATTAAAAATAACCAAAAGCAAAACAAAACCCACAAAACCACCCACCAAAAAAAACAAAAACAAAAAAAAAAACAAAAAAACAATGACAATTCTGCTGCTTCTGCCTCCTCCTAGGATCATAGCTGTGTTCTGTCACCCCAGCTGGGCCGATGGAAAGTTTAGGGAGTGATGGGAGTGTTGGTGTTGTTTTCTATTTGGTTATTTGGTGAGATGGTGGAATCTTTAGCAACACACACACACACACACACACACACACACATACACACACACACTCACACGAGCGTGTACGTGTACTTGTATTTATAAATTTTCGTTGGGTTTTTTTTTTTTCAACCACCTCTCATGAAAATGGCTTGTGCTCAGAATTCTTGATTTAGGTTACATATTCTGGGATTCTTAAATTAAGGTATATGCTGTGGGCCATCCAGTACAGTGTTTACATAAAAGGAGTATGGGAGGCAGCTTTAAATTTGGCAAGGATAACAGCAGGTAATGTTACAGAGTAGCAGAGATTGCTTCGGTGACGTTTGGCGTCTGCTTACACTTTGAGACTGTTAACAGTGTAAAGAGGTCATTTGTCACCCACACAGATGGAGATTTGGTCATACAGCAGACATCTGCCTACAGGATCTACGTGGCTTACTAGTTAGTTATTATACCTGCTATAGTAGTAACAAATTGAAAATGATGGCGGAATAACCTTGTTCTTTCTTGTTTTGAGACAGGCTCTCACCTCGTAGCCCTCAATCACAGTGCGTAGTCTGGGGCACGCTGTTCAGGCCAGGGTGGCCTTGCACTGGTAGCAATCCTGCAGTCTCTGCCTCTTGAGTATTGGGATTATAGTTGTGTACAACCAGGCTGGCTAGACTATTTTAAGTATGACTGAGTCTAAGGCCTGACAACTATGTTGTCCAGACTCTGAAGGGTTGGGACAAACACTGGGAGGTGAAAGGAGCTTATCTTTTACTCAATGAGAAACGGCGTGGCATTGTAAAACAAGGTTCAGTGTGGGAAGGGCAGGGAGATCCTTTTATGAGATGGCTTGCAGCCAGGGCAGGAGCTATAGCAATGACAGTGTGTGTGTGTGTGTGTGTGTGTGTGTGTGTGTGTGTGTGTGTGTGTGTGTGTGTTTTGAAGACAGCGTTAGGGCAAAGGGAATAACAAGTTGTAACGACTGAGTAGATGTGGGGACTGAGGAGGAGAAATGAGTTTCTTATTGAACAATGGCGTAAATACTTTTACTGAGGTTGCTGTTCTTGTAATAGGGGTCCCTCTGGTGGCAAAGGAGAACCAGGTAAGGGTTCCTCTCACACAGGACACCTGCTATTCTGGGACACAGTTGTACAACCACAGTTAAAATAGCATAAAATAGGGATGCCCTTCTCCTCTGGGGTTTTAAAAAGACACATCTAAGAATAGCTGCGAGCTAATTGTTGCTAATGGACCAGGAAGTGGTGCCTGACCACAAGGTTGACCTGTTTGAATGAGGGAGATACTGGCCAACTTCCTTCTCCACGAAATCTCCACGTAGCTGGAGAAGATTAGCTGTAGTCTGTTGGACTAAATCCAGCAAACACTGGGGATGTCTCCTGGGAGATATTGATCTTGTTTCTTAAGAGCCCAGCAGAGCAGTGAGTGAAGACTTTGAAGCTGGATTCATCTGAGTTTGAATGCCGCTTGGCCACGATTCTGCGGGCATCACCTTAGCACCTTCCTGTGTGCACTCTGCAGTAGCGCCTGTGTGGCTCCGGGGACTCGGCAGATGGGTGTGACTCACTTGCTCGAGGCTGCCTCTTCCTTAACAGTCAGAGTTGATGCTTAGGAGCTCAGGAGATGGCCCTTTGGGCTGATTCATAAATATTCATAAACACCAAATTTAAAATATGATGACAAAAAGAGAGCAGTCTGCAGCAGCCCCAGCCGATTAGTGAACTGGTAGACCACCCCATTTGCCCGAGGCCAAGGCGTGCGACTGAAATCCAAGGCAGTCTTCCAGAGAGCTCTGTGTTGGAATATTTTTCCTTTAGGTGTTGAGTAGCCCTCAAATTTTCCAAAAACAGGTGTGTTACATAGGCCTGACTCATCCACCAAGACGAGATATTTCAGAAACTTTCCATTTTAAGCATGTTCCTGAATGGGTCTAAATGCCTTGCTTGCCATATGAATACTCAGAGTGTAACCTCTTGCTGCCTCCGAGCTGAGAAGCTGGCCAGAGCACAGTCACAGCTAGGAGTTGTCTTTTACCAATCTCTTCAGATACCGGAAAGGTGTGCAGTGTTAACACCCGTATGAGTTACCGTTTGAAATCTCTGCAGCCGGGGGTTTCTTCCCCAGGAACTCCGTGCACAATGCCTTGGTTGGTCTTACCCTCCTGTAAGCTTTTGTAAGCACTCCAATGAAAACAACTGCATTTCGGAGGCTTAAGTGCATATTATTGAGTGGTCTATCGCTCAGTCTCTAAATGTCCTATGATGAGAAATGTTCTGTTCATTAGAAACTGCCGGTGTGTGAGGCAGACCGGGTGTTTTATTGATGTGTACAGAAAATATCATCTGAAAGGTCAGAAAATAACTGTTGGAGAATAAAAGCCTACACATAGACAGCATTGTATTGAGAGTTTGAGACTAATCTCACATACACACACACACACACACACACACACACACACGAATGATATAGGTTTTCACATGTACTCCCTTCCCTTGTGTGTGTGTGAGATTATCTGCTCATTAGCTCTTTGCGTTTAAATTGTTTTGTAGGCTGGGGCAACTGGTATTCTGTGCTTTTGCTGGAGATCTCACAAAGCTCTTCTGGATCCCAGGGAGTTATGGATGTGTGAGGTAAACGGTACCACTGCGTCTGCTGTGAATGGGGCTGTTCTGTGGTGCCCACCTCGAGAGGTAGAAACCAGAGTTTTCGTAAATGAGGAAACACATTCATAGCTACTGTGTACCCTCCACTTTCTGCGTCAGGGTCTGGAATTTGCCAGAGAATGATACCCCAGACTCATACAGTACGCAAAAGCAAAGAGCATTGATTTAGCTGAGTGGAGACCCCTGGTGGACTCACAGGCCCAGCTTTTATTGTCGGTTAGGGAGTTCCAGGGAGGATGTGTGCCCTTTTACCTTGATTGGTCAGCTCTATCTCTAGGGGTCACTTATTCATGCCAGCTTCCTATTCTTACTTCAGGCCAGATGACAAGGTGTCCACGGATTGGCTGTCTGAGGCAGTGGAAGGCTGACCACAGGTTACTGGATCTGCATTCTCATTTCTGGGAAACAGAAACTTAGGCCTAGTCTCCCAAACTGCCAGTTTACAACCTGTCATGGAGTCAGCCTGGCTTTGGCTAACTCAGTCCTCTCATCTGTGATGTGGGGTCACAATGGCTGGTCCCTATCACAGGAGAGCCACACTTCTGGTTCAAGCACTAGGTCCATTTTTCTGATAGCCTGAATAAGTCTGGATCGTGCCAGAGCTCAGAACAGTACACACAAGGCATCAGCTCCCTGGCTGGGTTAACCCGCCTGTCTTATGGGTCTGAAGGGCTGCAAGAATGAAAATTCTTAAAAATAATATAATTGCTCAATTAACTCAATATGCAAGAGTCTAGTTTGTATTTGTTCTAAAATTATTTTCTATCATTAAGTATATTTGTTTTAAAACTATTTTTATCATTAAGTATTCACTTCTAATTTATTTTAGGTTTCCCATACAAGTTTTCCTTTGATATATTAGGGAAGACTTTTTGGCCAAATTACATACGGGTCACTTTTTGTCCAAATGTTACAATTATGTCTAGCTGAATATATATGCATATGTGTATGTATGTATGTATGTATGTATGTATGTATGTATGTATTAATGCAATTGTTTTAACCAGAGGGCTGCCAAGCAAAAATCCGGAGTATACATTAAATGAATATATGTATTACTCTACGTGTGGTGTGAGTTAGGGGTTTTAAGAATTACGCATAAGAATATTTGCTTATTTCCATGTGGCCCCAAGTTGGTTGAGCTGAGTCTTGACTAATTGAGTTCCCGTGACATGAGTTTCTAGAGTCATTTTTCAATTATCCCTACTTGGGAAGAGGCACACGTGACAAATGGAGGTAAAAGCACGCTCTCCCTGCTGCATCTTTCCCTGTCACAGTGGCCTCTGTCACACGTGTGAGCTGAGTGTGTACGTCTGTCCAGGCGACACTGAATCCGGCCAGCACGGTTTTAACAGTCAGTCTGAAATCCCGGCAGTTTGGGAATGAACACAGGGCCAACGCTTACCTCCCGGTATCCCCAGAGCTGGTTGCCTTTCATGCCGTGGCAGTCGTAGAGGGTGACAGGGCTGCTGTGTGAGATGGCATCCAAGCAGAATTTTCGGGTGTGCAGAGGCTCACCAGGTCGAATATCTTCTCTCCACCCAAAAGTAAAGAGCTAGCAAAACAACAGTAGCATGAAAGCTGCAGTCAGTTCATTCTGGGGGAAAGGTTCCTGAGCGCGGGGAGAGACGCCTTAGCGATGTGACTATGAGGAAGAAGGAGATCTCAGCACAATGGAGGTACTGAAAGGGCAGGCTTCAAAGTGCTGCGACTGCACCTGAGCCCTGACTGGCAAAAAATGCAAATGAGAAGTTTTCCGTTAGGAGCCAGTAGGGAAGGAAAGAAGGAAGGGTGGGAGGGAGGGAGAAAGAAAGATGCTTGGAAGGTGGAGGGAGAGGAGAGAGAAGGACGAAATGAGACCTGAGCAGGAGGAGGGAGGGTCAGCAGGAGGAGGGAGGGTCAGCAGGAGGAGGGAGGGGAGAAGACAGGCCTTTAATAAAACTCTTAGCATTTGTCATGTAGATAAAATGTTCCCGGATCAAGGACCACAGCGTTAGCCTAACGAGCAGATTAACTGCCAAAGGACAAGGCTTAAAGTTGAGCTGGATTGATGCTCGCACCTTGAAAAATCCAATTTAAAGCAAAGCCGGGCTCAATGAAGTAAAGAATAGGCAAATTAATTTTCCTGGGTAGGTAAGAACAATTCCGTGGGATGATAGAGATGGTACAGGTTAGATAGTAACTCCCAATAAATACGTTTTACACTTACAGTTCCCTGACCTTCAACCTCTCACAGAAGTTCCATGGATTCCAGTTAGTACTTCAGTGTGCCGTCCACTGTTTCCGATCCAGACCTGTGTTAGCCGTCTTACCCTGTTACATTACAAGGGCTACTTAGGGTGTCCTAAATCAACCTTACGATGTGTTAAATGAAAAAACAACATTCCCATTGAGAAAGAACATTTTCTTGAGTTCCTTGGACCGAGCCTCATTTGTAGGGTACATCAGAAAAAGTCCTTAATTAAAAGGGAAGACAGACTGGATGGAGATGCCTTGGGATTTCTTCCAGTTCTGGTTCAGTAGGTTATGTAACTCTCAGAGGAGGACTCTAGGAGGCAGACAGCTGTCAGGGACAATGCCTTATTGGCAGAGAGCAAGCACCGTGCAGAGCTATATGCAGTCAACACACTCACCACTGACCTGGTCCTCCGCAGACTTGGGCTGTCAGAGCCTACCTGGAGAATCTGGGGCAGTTCTAGAGATGGCTAAGAGAGAACAGTTAGGGGGTGGGAATCTGGAAACAGTTGGAGGGACTAGGTTAAGTGGTCTGAATTACGAAAAGGGATGCTTTAAATTGAACACATGCAAGACTCTCTAAGTAAAGGTTCATCTGTGGGCAGTGCTACTGAAAGTCAGGACTAGAGACCAGCTCAGATGAAGGACAAGGGCTGTTAGGTCAGGCCCATCTATCTATCTATCTATCTATCTATCTATCTATCTATCTATCTATCTATCTATCTATCTATCTATCTATCTATTTATCTATCTGTTTATTTAATTTGTTTATTTATTATGTGCATTGGTGTTTTGCCTGCATGCATGTCTGTATGAGGATGTCAGATCCCTGAGGAATGCTAGGAATTGAACCCTGGTCCTCTGGAAGAGTAGCCTGTGTTCTGTACCACAGAGCCATCTCTCCAGACCAGGTTTGGCATTTGTGATGGGGTCATGAACAGGAGTTGTGTAATCTCTTTTTTCCGGAGGTTTTTGTTGTTGTTGTTGTTGTTGTTGTTGTTTTTTAACATGCTGTGGACTGAGGGGTTTGTAAGTTCCCTTAGATCCTTCACACAGGAGAAGCATCTATTTGAGCTGTTCCTGACCTTGACCTCTCTTCTAATCGGAATGCGCTATATCCTATATCTGTGGCTTTTGAAAGACTGGGCTCCTTTCTTGTAACCAACTAGTCTGCTCCTTTTCCTCAACATGGGTGTTGCCCTTTTTCTGTCCTGGTGGTCTTAAGTTCTCCAAGACCAGTTTTCACTAATATGCTCAAAACCCAGTGACCATGTCGTATTTAGCCGCTGGCAGGATTTCCCAAGGGCTTGTCTCCTAGATGATTCAAATGCAGTGTATCAGACTGCACTCACTGACTCTTCATTGCTTGGATAGCCTGCTCTCCTTTAATTTGTTTTAGTTGGTGGTAGTGTCGTCAATCTCAGCCACGGAGTCTTTGAACTTTTGCCTCCTTTACCCTCATCTAACTACTTGTCAAGTCTTGCCACTGTCTCTAGTCTTTGGTGGAGCTGGAGGTCGAGCTCAGTACCTCTCACACGCTGCTGTACCACCTCTTGCCACTCTGGTTTCTTCAGCATTTCTGGAATTAGTTCCATCTTCCCCATTTTCACCTCGCGGCCAGCATCTCTTGTCTAGACTAGTGCGACAACCCGCTTCCTTTCCCTTGTTCCGGCTCCCGAACGCGCGCGCATGCGTGCTCACGATGGTTCTGCGGTCAGTTCAACAATATCTTGGATATTGTTCTTCAGGCCTTGAACAGTTCTGTTTTAAAGACAAGGTGGCTTGCCTTGTCACGTAGCCCACGCTGGCAGCCAGTGAGCTCTAGGAAACCTTTTCTGCTGCTCACTTCCTCAGTGCTGGGGTTAAAAGTGTGTGTGCCAGGGGCTGGAGAGATGGCTCAGTGGTTAAGGGCACTGACTGCTCTTCCCAACTACTCTTCCTTAGGTCCTGAGTTCAATTCCCAGCAACCACATGGTGGCTCACAGCCATCTGCAATGGGATCCGATGCCCTCTTCTGGTGTGTCTGACAGCTACAGTGTACTCATATAATAAAATAAATAATTCTTAAACAAAACAAAACACCCCCACACAAAAACAAACAAACCAAAAAAGTGTGTGCTCCACCAAACTTGGCTTACAAAATGGACTCTGATCGCTTCTCGGCCTTTTTGCTAAGATCCAGTGTGAAATGGACTCTGGGTCTTTTGGCCGGTCCTTTTCTTGCAAGGAAAGCGCAGTCCGTGAGCTGTGTCTCCAACCCTCGCTAGCCTTCCTGATCCTGTTGCCCACACTCCTGTCCCTCCCAGACCACAGAGAGGTCTGTCTGGGGTGCCTGTCTAATTAGGTTGTCTGTCAGGCTGCAATCCTACAGTGGTTTTACTGTTCAGTGTAGGGGTCCAGTCACCCACGCGGCCTCCATGTCTGGAGTGCCGCTGTGTCTTCCTCTTCTCTTTCTCAATCCATCATGACTGCCTACTGTGTGTCCACATCCCTCACTAGATACTGAGTTCCTGAATGGGAGAGCATGTCCTTCCCAGCACCCAGAAAAGTTGATGGTAAGTGTAGGTGCTCGATAAAATCCGAGTTCAATGTGCATGGTGTGTGCTGGGTACTGCCAAGAATTAGTTCGTCTTCTTTTTAAAAAAAAAAAAAAAAAAAAAAACAAAAAAAAAAACAAAAACAAAAACAAAAACAAAAACAAACAAACAAACAAAAAAAAAACCCCAAAAAACCAGGGTTGGGGATTTAGTTCAGTGGTAGAGCGCTTGCCTAGCAAATTGCAAGGCCCTGGGTTAGGTCCCCAGCTCTGAAAAAACAAAACAAAAACAAAAAAAAACCCAAAAAACCAACCTGGATCCTACTGGCCTTCAACTCACAATGTAGCCCAGGCGGACCTTAAACTCCACAGCCTGCCTTAGCTTCCCAAGTGCTGAGATTGTACGCATGTGCTCCGCCTGGTTTGAATCCAGAAGTCTTGATTGATTTACCTGGTTCTCTTGTGTCTTTTTGCTCCGTGTATGTTTTTAGGGGTTTGTGTATTTATTTGTTTGTTTTGAAGAAAAGATTTATTATGGCTCACGTTGGAGGAAAGACTCAGTTATTGTAGAGAAGGCTGGAGTCTGTCAGGTTGCCGCTCTGCAGTCAGAAAAGGAGCGTTAGCCGGTGAGGAAAGACCCTCCAGGAATTTGGGTGGTACCATTCTATGGGCCAGGGCCATAGACTATATAAAAAGGGGAAAAAGGGAAGAAAATAGCAAGGGTTCATCCCTTTCTGCTTCTTGACATGAGATACAGTGTGGCTAACCGCCTCACATTCAGTCAGCATGGCTACATGGCTACATGGCTACATGGCTACATGGCTACATGGCTACATGGCTACATGGCTACATGGCTACATGCTAACGCATGGGCTTCTCACCCAGTATTTCCCTCCTCAGCTAAGCCTCTCAGGAAAAGCCACTCCGCCACAGTCTGAGATGTGTTTCCTGGGTGATTCCAAATGCAGTCGTGTTGAAATGAAAATTAATCATCAAAGAGGCCAACTAGACTTAACATTTTTATCATGTACTCGTCTAACTTTAGGGGAGGAACGGGTTCCTTTGGTTTAGAGTTTACCGTTCATCGTCGAGGGAGGAGGACGACAGGAGCTTGGGGGTGGGAGATGAGACTGTGGAGGGACAGGGCTCGCTGCCTTGCTTCTGGCTCATATGCTGCTGCATTTTTCTCTTTCTTTTCCTCTTCTCTTTCTCCATTTCCTCTTCCCTCGTCTCCTTAGTCCTTCCAGAGTTTCACATAATGTTTTTATCATGTTCACCCCTCCTGCAACTCCTCCTAGATTCCCTTCTCCCTCCTGCTCCCTCAAATATTCTTCGACTGGAGAGAGTGGTTTACCAAGGACTGTACTCTTAGAGAAACTGTCTCTCCCTGTGGCAAGGGACTGTCGAGTGTGTACCCCGCTCCCCTCATCTATGTCCTAGCTTCAATATACTCAGAAGCCTAAAGATGGAAGGGATTGCAAATCCCCACCTAGCACAGAGCTTCACTGGACAGTTGTGACTCCTGCCTCAAATATCTAGGCTTTGTGCATTCCGTGCTCGCCTATTTTTCATGAAATGGATCAGTTAAGCCCCAAGAATATCTGAATGACAGCCGATTTGTCCTTAGGCTTCATCTATTGTCATAATTATATCTGGGTGAACTTTTGCTTCCTGTTTCTAGGTTTGTTATTGTAGGGTAATGATCTTCCTTACATCTGTAGATTGATTGCTGGAAGGAAATTTTCATAAGGTATTCTCCACTTTTCTTGTTATTATTACCTGGTGATTGCAGTCCTGGGCCCCAGGCGATAAATCATCAAATTATACCAATTGCTTTCTTTTTCTGAACCTTCCAATAACATTTTTCCTCTCTTATGTCTTTGAAATGCTTCCGTTCGCCATTTATCTTAGCCAACAGTCATGTCAAACCAATCCCCTGTTAGACACATTTTCACCAAAATTGAAATGAGCCTGAATTGTGAAACTTATTGTGTGTATTTTGGAACTTACTGTGACATTCACAGTCTGCCTCCCAGTCCTGGGTCATATTTTTACTAACCAGAAATATCTAGGTTTTCTTAGGAGTATCTAGCTTTTCTTAACAAAAGAGCTTGATTTAAAAAAAAAAAAAAAAAAACCAAAACGCAAATTATTAGTTTAAAAGTAAATGGATGTCAATTTCTCCTTTTTCTTCGTTTGAGTGATACTTTAAAATACAGATTTTTGAATCATGACCCGTTTTTTTTTGCTTTTATATGCATGCGGTGGGTGTAACATTGTCCGGGTCTGTATTGTATTATATATTGTATTATATTGTATTATACTATACAAATAAACTCTCTACCTTGGAGCTGCAAATACACTTATCTTAATCTGGCATCCTGAGGAGACAATTGAAAAACAGTTTTTTCTCTCTGTGGGAAGTTATATTTTATTTCATTGTTATGTAGTTTGCAGGAATCCGAGTTACAACCGGTTTCTTCCTTCAGTCTGTACCCGTGAGAATGCGGGGGTCCTGACAGTGGGCTTGTTTATTCCCAAAGAAAGGCCCACGTTCTTTCTCTGCATGTATTGATGTGCTCGGATTTCTGTTTGCCTATGTCTCCCTCCAGGCCTTGGAAAGAGGAAAAATCTGTCAGCTTCCTCAGCAGGATAGAAAGGTCTGCAAAGTTTCCTCCCTGCAAGAGCTCCCAGTGCCTGCTGCTAGGCCTGTGGAGAGAACAGCTAAACTAGGCCAGACAGAGCACGCCTCCTCTCTTCCGCCCCTCCCTGTCCTCAGAATGCGGACTGGAGGAGGTGCCTTCCAGATCTTACATTCTTATTTGAATCTATTTTTGTTTTTCTTCCTTGATCCCTAGAGGAAACTGGGAGCCAGCACACAATGCTAGAGCGATATCAAACAGCTCAGCAGATGACCCCGGAAGGATGAATCATATGCCTGCTTCCCGCACAGGAGCCGGATTAGTCCTAGTGTGCTGCAGAAGGTTTTCCTTATAAAGGTATGCTTCGGCGGACCCCTCTTTGTTGCTTTGTAACAAGTTTGTTTACTCATTCATTTCGTCACTCTAACAGCTTTGGAATTAAAATGAATATCACATTTCCACGGTCCGATGTATTTCTCACCCAGGAACTTAAGTCTAATTGTAAAGGGTGAATTAAAACTTACAAATCTTTAAGCACAGTGTCGAATAAGCCTTACGTTAATTACTGCAAAATGAGTTTGCCTGTACCAAGCCAGTATACAGTGACACACAGTTTCAAATAGGATTCAAGTCTCTTCTCCCCACAACTTCTAATCTCCTCCTAGTCCCATCTTTAGGCTCCCCGGAGACGAAATCTTTGTGAAGAGCTGTATTAACTACAGGGATTTCCCCTTCCTCTCCTTCCTGTGTTGTTTTCTTCTTGTCTAGTGCTGCCCCCTGGTGACCATTTCTTAATTTACATGCTATAATTTTTCCCCCCCGCAGGTTAGCCTAAGGAAAATAAGCAATCAATACAAATATGCAGTTTACTTCAGTTTGTTCGTATTCGTTTTCAGCTGTCAAATAAAAAATTCAGGCCAGAGCACATCCCATTCTGGAAGTTTCCTGTTTAGAAAAACCTGGCTTAGGTATAAAGACACATATCCCCATAAGCCATCTGAGTTTGTTTCCTGTTTGGGCTGAAAAGAAGATAGGAATTTAGCCCAAGAAGGGACATTTTTTCTTATGACATCTCTCCTTAATTTTAGAGAATGTTCTTTCTAAGTGCTCCAAATTCTAGTCTTACTGATAGACTCTTGGGCGTTCTTGCTTGCTCTCAGGCTGGAGTCTGGGCTGCTTATTGGAAGTGCTGACCAACACTATTTCTCTGAAGCCTGGCAACACCCCAGCAACGATTATAGGACGATTCAGAGGAAGAGGAAGCCACTGAGTTCACCACATCTGAGAGCCACAGAACCTTCTGGTCCATACTTCAGGATATGCTGACGTGCACAAGAGCCGGAAGTTAAGGATTATCCTGGGAATGGACCAACACGGCCATGTCACACCTGAGAGTGTGACATGTGTGCACACGCATGTGCATGTGTGCGTGTGCACCTGCGAGTGCGGGCACGTGTGTGGTGATGGAAGGAGAAGGACAGTGACTACACTGACTTACTGTAGGTGTCAATGTTACATTGCAAGCATCGTTTCTCCTAAGAGAATCCTGTATGGGAGGTGGGGGATTGTTGCCCCTATTTAATGATGAAGAACCTCTGATCTAGAAGATCGGAACAGTTTCACGAGGCTGATGGGTTAAAGTGAAGCCCACGTTGGCCTGATTCTAAGGCCCTACATCCTTTAAAAAACATACTGGATAGATGACCAGCAAGCATGTGGGGTTAGAGGGTGTCCATGTTATCTGATGAGATTAATCCTTGACTGGTTTTGAACTTGCTGTGTTCCCAGCATCCTAGTTCTCCAATTGTAATTCAGGATGGAGGAGGGGCGGGAAGAGAGAGTGGGGAGGAGAGAAGGGTACTTGAACAACCTCTTATGAACTTTAGTGGGTAGGGTCATTGCTCAATAGTTTATTTTGGTCAATATTCTTTTGTGTGGAATTTATATGTAAGGTACGGAATTTTTCCAAAACACAAGAATGTTCTAATTGAACCTATTCCTGGTCAGTGTGCGATAGAGATGCATGAGGGCTAGACCCATGCAGTTACGCCAACAGGGACATACTTGCATATTTTTTGTTATTTTCTTAAGACAGTTGTTGTGGTCTGTTCTGAGAAACTCAAAACCCTGTCAGGGGATGATGCCCCAACTGTGGGTTTCTCCTTCTGCAAAGAGAAGAAAGATGGGAGAAGCCTTATCTGTACTTATCAGTTGTTTTTCTTTGTAACTATGACAACAGCTATTGATTCTTCCTGAGTCTGTGTGACACATCCTATAGCTTTCTAATTGAAATATTTCATTCTTCAGAAATGAAGAACCAAAGGGCCATGCAGCCCTGAACACTATCGTTTCTCCCTCACAGGCAATACGATTTAAGGAGAGACCCTTTTACAAAGACTTCAAAGTCCTAGATTGGATTCGAAATCACACTTTCCTTAAATAGAGCTGCACTGAAATGTCTTTCAATCAAAGCAATACATTGTCTGAAAACATCTTGTGGAATCTATGTTGGGGTGCTGCCACCTCAGTTCTCGTTCACATGCATGATTTAAACTGTTATTGCAACAAGAGGCCTTGCATTACTTTTAATGCACAGCCAGAGGGAAAATTAAGGTTAACGGAAGTCTCAAACACACAGTCTTTTTTTTTTTTTTTGGATGAGTTTCCTTGCCTTTCTAGGTTCATTATCTTGAAAACTTCTATTGTGGGGAAGGTGGTAAGATTACATCACTTCCTTTATTTAAAAAATTAGGTTTTTTTTTGAGTTAGTCTGCAAGGGGCTGGAGAGAGGGCCCAGTGGTCCAAGAGGTCTTCTTGAACAATCATGAGGACCGGTTAGGATCTCCAGAGTCATGCATAGGCCTGCGGCTGTGACCCCAGCTCAGAGAAAGTGTGATAGGGACAGCAGAGCGCTAGAGACTGCTGGCTTCCGGCCTAGGAAGAAAATGCAAGCCATAGAATAAGGAAGACACTCAGAGGAATAGCTGTTCAGTGTTAGGTGAGGAAATTCGAGGCCTTCTTCCAGTTTCTATGCCTGTGTGTAGGTATGTGCATGCAACACATAAACACATGTACATATAGATAAATAAAGGTCAGCCCACAAAATAATGGGCTTCACTGTGGCATTTCTGAACATGCCTTGTCTTTATTTATCTGCATCCCAACTCCTTTGTCTCATGGTTTTAGCTCCTTATTACTGGGCACTGCTGTCCTTGACCATGTCATGTGCACACACACAAGTGTTGGGGTCAGAGGACAACCTTAAGTATCATCCCTCAGCTTCTGTCTACCTCTCCCTTAGAGGGCCTTACCGGCCTGGAACTCACTATGTAGGCCCTGGGGGTTGGCTAGCGATCACTATTGTTCTGCCTGCCTCTGCTTCAGCAGACCTGGGATTCCAAGCACTGCCAACACACTCAGCCTTGGAAATATGGGTTCTAGAAGAGCAGACTCAAGTTCTGACGTGTGTGTGAGAAGCACTTTCCTGGCCGAGCTTTCACACAAACCCTTATAAGTTTTTACCTGTTACCCTGATTGATTATCATGATTCTTTTGACAAGAAACAGAAGCAGAGGCAGACAGTAACTCAGTAACTATAGATCTGGTTGGTGACAAACCATGACTTCATCCAAGTTCCAAATGTACCACCCAGAGGCTTCTTCCCATTCTGTCCCTCCACGATATTCCCAGCCCCTCCCCGCCACCTTCCTCTACTCCCATGATGTCTGACTCACCTGTTCGTGAGACCATGTCCTTTCGGAACCATCCTTCACACAGATGTCCAGCCTCAGTTCGGTCCCCATGGCTCCGTGCTTGCTATCCACACATAAGTTTGCTGCCACATTTCGAATCTGTATCAAGAGTACATCAAACACGGGGTTGTGTCACTATTCCTGACAGTCCTGGGATCTATAAAGGTCTTCCTTGGTCTGTCTTTTTGATGACAGGACTAGAAACACACCTTGAGTTTAGCTGTAGTTTGTTGAGAAAAATGGGGGCATGAAATATAACATTGTACGTAAAAAAAAAGAACACGATAGAGTCAAAAGACAAAATTACAGCTGGTTGCAGCAAAATTATTGTTCGTGCACCGGAGGAAGTGCCCTGACCTCTGAACTGAGAACTCTTTCTTGTTCAGTTAGTGCTTAACATGGAATTTGTTATTCTACTGCAGGCACCTCCATCACTCCTCTCCCAGCATGGAGAGAGTCCCAGGCAGCTGCTCCAGGTGAAGCGGTAAGGGTCCTTCAGTACTGGGCAGTTACAGTGACCTCAGGTTCCAGTTTGGGTGCATTGGCTGTTGTCACACGTTAGCATTTCTCCTGACTGGTTACTTAAATTACGAATTAGCTATACTGGCCAAAGATTGTGTGCATGTTATGGACAAGGACAGGGACAGGGACTTTGAAGTTTCTTTTTGCCTACAGGGTCTGCTAATCCTCTGCTTCTGTCATCCCCATAGCATGTTGTAGGGCTGGACATTAGATACTGTTTATGGTGTGTGTGTGTGTGCGTGTGTGTGTGTGTGTGTGTGTATGTGTATTTGTGTGTGTGTATGTGTAACACAAGCCCTGCTATCTTAGCCCTTCATATTTGCCTGTAGTAGTCCTGAATTATTATCTCTTACTATGTTTAAAAAAAAAAGAATAGAATGCACCCAGCTGACAGCTTTGGCTCCAAGTCTTTTGCCTGGTAGGAGTCGACAAGTAGGAAGAATACCCAATCAGGCCCGTTCAGACTGGGATCGGGTCACAAAATAGAGCAAAGGTTGTGAGGATCCTGGGAACTGTGAAGGGAAGGAGGGACGCTGGGATGGAGGTAATGTAGTGAGGGTGGGGGAGTGGGGAGGTTGGGGGGGAAGGGAATAGGATGTTGGGGAAGGGGGTGGGGTAGTTCACATTTCCTGTTTGCTGGGAGTAGAGGTAGGTTGAACGTCCCACAGGAGACAGAATTGCCACTCATTCCCTTATTCAGAGACAGTGGCAAGAGTTCTAGCAATCATCGGGTCTCTTTCTTTTTCTCTTCATAAGAGTGAACCTGATTGCTCATCAAAGTAGGACTGACAGATCATCACTTAAAAAAAAAAATCTTAGTTTCAGTTTCCTTAAACAAGGACTAAGGGAAACAGTATTTTTGGATTTTGCAAGGAGGAAGGAAAGCCAAACAGGAAGAGTGGCAAGAGAGAAGAAAAGCCTTTTCTAAAAGCACTATTTTCACCAGGAATCCAGTATAGCTGTCCCCTGAGAGGCTGTGCTAGAGCTGGACTAGTATAGATGCGGATGCTCACAGCCAAACATCTGACTGAGCACAAGGGCCGGGATGGAGGAGCTAGGGAAAGGACTTAAGGAGCTGAAGGCGATTGCAACCCCAAAGGAAGACAACAGTATCAACTAACCAGACCCCCGAGAGCTCCCAGGGACTAAAACATCAACCAAAGAGTATACGGGGGAGGGGGGCTAGGGGGTAGAGAGTGGAAGGAACCCATGGCTCCAGCTGGATAAAGCAAAGGATTGCTTTATCGGGCATCAATGGGAGGGAAGCCCCTTGGTTCAGTGGAGGCTTGTTGACCCAGGTAGAGGAACGCTAGGGTGCTGAGGCAGGAGTGAGTGGGGGGGGGTGCATCCTAATAGAGGCAGGGGGAGAGGGAGGGGATACGGGGCTTGTGCAGGGCAAACTGGGAAGGGGAGGATAACATTTGAAATGTAAATAAATAACCAATAAAAAATGAAAAAAAGAAAAAGCACACACTTGCTTCCTTTGTAAAACAGAAACACAGTTTCAATATTACTGTTGAGCACGCGGGCGTGCGTGCGTGCGTATGCGTGTGTGAGCATGCGCATTGTCTTGTTTTATTTTCCAGTCTTCCCTAGAACTTTTTTTTTTTTCCTTTTTTTTTTTTTTTCAGAGCTGGGGACCGAACCCAGGGCCTTGTGCTTCCTAGGCAAGCGCTCTACCACTGAGCTAAATCCCCAACCCCTCCCTAGAACTTTTGATCCTCTAGTTTCAGCCATCGATCCCCTAGCTTCAGCCATCTCTTCTATGTCCAGTGAGCTATTACCGTCCTGAGCCCTGCTCACTCTGCAAAGCTCCGTCTCTGTCTCCTCCTTGGGTCCAGCGAATCACTTCTCTGAAGCTGTCTGTCACCCGAATAACAGCCTAACAGCACTCTGGGAGGGTCTGTCTTCCCACCTCTAGGCCCTACTGTCTACGGCCGCATGGCCTTGTTAGAGCAGACTCTTCATTGGGTACGCTGACATCAATTGCATGGCGCTGCTCTTCTATCTAAGGCAATCTAGGAGCTCCAAACCGCATTTATAAGGGGGAAGCAGCTGTTTTTTATATTTGTAGCCACTTGGACACAGAAGGAGAGGCTATCCTACCGGGTTGGCATTCAAGCTTGCCTGTTCATGGGTCTCTGCCCTTAGGAAAGGAGAGAGTGTCCAAGCTAGGGATATGAGTGGTGTCTCTGCCAACCCAGCCCGTGGTTATGACCAACCCTCGCAGAGAGCCTCACTCTGTTTCCAAATGTTATGAACCCAAAAGGTCTCTGGCAGGGATAGGCAACACCATTTTCTAAACTCTTGAATTTTCTCAATTCTCCCTCAGATGGCAGCTGTGTAGACAACGGAATAAACTGCTTTTGCAGGCCCAATTTCAACTTTCAAAGGCATAATTGTCTACATCTGTGTAAATTCCAGCACAGAGTTGTGCCAGAGAGGAAATGCAGAGAGTTCAGTAGAGGACGAGGTTGACAGCTGGGACAAGAATAACACCTGTCCCCGTTCTCGCTTCTTACCCCTTTGTCTTTGTATCTGCATCTCTAGACACATGTGTGCAGAATCACCTCTTTTACTCACCAACACAGCTTCATCAAAACAAAAGGGCCAATAGAATTAAGACAGAATCAACGTTTAAAGGGTATAGGTGTATAATAGTATTTACAAGTGGTTTTATTTCATCTGGTCTCTGAACTGTGTTTGAAAGAAAGGTAGTGCACGCTCACACACACACATGCACACACACACACACGCACACACACACACACACCTTCAAATCTAGGACGAGGACTATTGCAGGCTTCAATCCTCTGATGTCCAGCTTCAGGGCTTGGCACTGTTAAATTGCATCAAGGGATCTGGAGGAAGCCTAAGGAGGATTTGGAAGTGAAGTGGCACTTGTCTAGGCATGGGTAGAACAAGGATAAAAAACAGGGAGAGCAATCGTGATGGATGACAGGATTGCAGAAGTATGATCCTTTCGGGAAAGGGTTAGGAAGAGGCAGAGAGTAAAGGCTTTTGTTAGAGATATAAAAAAATTAGGCTCAAGTTCAACTGACAATTATTCTCCCATCCAGGAAGCTTTTAGGGATCTCAGCTGGTGCAGCGGTTGCCTATCATGCACAATGCCCGGGGTTCCAGTCTCCGTATTAGGTAGGGTGTGTGCACATCCTGTAATCCTAGCACTCCAGAGGTGGAGGCAGGCACACTGCTGTAATGTCAGCATTTAGGGATAGAGGTAGGAGGATCAGAAGGGCAGGGTTATCCTCAGCTACATTCTGATTGAGTTGGAGGAACATTGAGGAATACCTGCAATCTTGTCTCAAAAAACAGAACAAACTAAAACCAAAACGAGACATAAGAGAGATCTGTGCATGGTGGTGCATGTCTTTAATACTAGAATCAGAAGCAAATGGATTTCTGAGAACTTGGGGCCAGCCAGTGCTACACAGTGGGACTTTGTGGAGAGAAGGAGGAGGAGGAAGAGGAAGAAGGAGATAAGAAGAGAGGGGAGAAGTGAAGCAGAGAGGAGGAATGCAAAGTAAATATTCAAGTACTAAGGTGATTAATAGTTATAGAATTAGTCCCCCATTTTTACATATTATTTATTTATTTATTTATTTATTTATTTATTTTTGCTTAGAGAATAAGTCAATCAATTGGATTCTAGGTAGACAGAAATGCTAGACTCAACAAATTAGAAACATGATTTGTTAATGACTGTCAATAGCTTTGGGGCCTTCTAAATGAAGAACTAGATCCATCACTCATTCAACTACAAGTGGCTGCTGTATCCAGGCATTGTGCTAGATACTGGTCACAGAGAAGGCACAAAATGAGTCGATCTCCTCCGACGGGCAACCCGTAGTATAGTCAGGATGTTAGAGAGCATGTGAAGAGGAGGGAATCCTGAATCTTCTAGCACTTCTAGCTGCAAATTTTAAATATGACAAAAGGTATCAGGATGTTCCTCTTCATGGAGTGTGGGTGACCTCACTGGGAGGCATTTTCTCAATCAGTGACTGAAGGGAGAGGGCCCAGCCCATTGCGGGTGGTGCCATCCATCCATAGCTGGTAGTCTTGGGGTCTATAGGAAAGCAGGGTGAGCAATCCACAAGGAGAAACCAGTAAGCAGCACCCCTCTATGGCCTTCACATCAGCTCCTGCCTCCAGGTTCTGGCTCTGTTTGAGATCCTGTCCTGACTTATTTGGATGATGAACAGCGACATAGAAATATAAATCAAGTAAACCCTTTTGTCCACAACCTGTTTTTGGTTATGGTGTTTCACCATAGCAATAGCAACCCTAACTAAGACTTTCTTTTCCAGAACTAGACAGAAAAGACAAGAGTGCAGGAGGGAGAGAAAATTAAACAGAGATTAAGTAGGGCCTAGGTTCTGCTCATGAGATTCAAAGGAGTTTCTCTACAACCTGGGTCCTACACTCACTTATAAAGTTCAGTTTCCTGTTTATTTATACACATACATATATACACACACATTCTGTAGTATGAAAAATTTTAAATAAAAAGCTAAAAAACATATTCAGGAGTACTTTTTACAAAAGATGCTTTAAGATGTATGGATGAAAGGCTGAAGACTAAGAGAAGAAAATGGTCTCTACTCATCAGGAACCAAGATTCTTAATGGGACAAGATTTATCACTGAGACATGTTTGTCTTGGTTTGTTTTATTGTCAACTTGACAGTTGAGTCTACTGAGAAGAGACACCTTAATAGAAGGATTACATCAATATGGCTGGCCTGTGGCTATATATTTGAGAGTCTGATTTGATTGATGGTTAATGTGGAAGGGCCCAGCCCACTGTGGGAGGCACCATTGCTAGGCAAGTAGTCTTGGGCTGTATAAGAGAGCTAGGTAAGCATGATTTGGGGTGGGGAAGGGCAGGCAGAATGCTTTCATTTCTCCATGGTCTCTGCTATATTTCCTGCTTTGAGTTCCTGTCCTGGCTTCAATCAGCAATGGATTGTCGCCTGGAAGTGTAAGCTGAAAAGAACCCTTTCCTCCCCAAGTTGCTTCTAGTCAGAATGTTTTTTTTTATCATAGCAACGGAAAAGCAAAGTAGAAC
>NC_046166.1:31075564-31083064 GCF_011064425.1 Rattus rattus | reverse complement strand
AGGAGTAGCTGGAGAGTCCTTCTAAGCTCCCCAATTCCTGCCTTGCTTATATTTTCAGAGCCCTAATGGGTATTTATTTATTTTTGAGTTGATGCTTCTGTATTTCAAGAGCCCCTGTTTACCCCTTTACTATACAATGCATTGTGAAACATGTTCCTTGCTCAAAATACTGGCATGGTTTCTGTTTCCTGACCAGAGATCCAACAATCCAGTCACATTCAAGTCAGAAAAGGACACCACATCGTTCAAGCAAAGAGTGTGAAGCAAAAAGGAGACCTCAGATGGAGTGCCCGGATGAGTTCTTTTAGAAGAGGGCAGAGGAAGAAGGCAGGGGAAATGAGACAGGAATCAGTCAGAAAAGGGCAGGAAGAAGAGCTTGAAGAAGATGCAGGAAGGTCAATACTGTCCAAGTGTGTAGGAAGCAGACTGGAAAGGTGACAGAAGTGTGTTCAGAAGCCATAGTGACTTTTCAGAGGAAAAGTTCCTATGGCATGAGTGGAGAGAGCAGACAGATTGCCCAGAGGATTGAAATAAACTGGGAGATAGAAATTAGAGTCACCTACTGGAAGCTTCTCTTTCTAGAAGCAGGATCACAATGGATCAGATATATGCAAGGCCTACACTGAAGTAAAGCTGACACAGTTATTTTTGGGATGCTGTGACTTGGAATTATGTATATATGCCATGACATAATTGATTTGAGGCTCAGAACAATAATGAACTTCTTGTAGAAGCTACCAACAGTCTATAAACACAAGCAACACAGTGCATTAACTATCCTGACTGGACCCCCTCTCTGGTTAAAGCTTTGCCTTACAGCCACTGCACCGTTTTCACTCCAGCAGATCCATCCCATCTCTAATTACTCCATGCTGGTGGCATCCAACGGCTGTTGGCAGAGACCAACGATTGCCTTTCCTTGAAATGATGCCCACAGAGATTTTCTTCCTATCTTGTACACATTTTCTTCTGAATTCACTATAAATGTAATTGCTTTGGCATCTCTCTCTTGCCCTGGGACTTACTAGAACTGCTCATTTCGGAAGCCTGGCTTATATTATGCAAGAGAAACACGAGTCCATGGCATAAAGATTGCCAGGGGGCCTTCAGATTCATGCATACTCTGCTCCAACTGGTCTTTTACTGAAACCAGGTCTTGCCACTTAAAGTTAAGTGTTGTATTATCAGAAAAGCGTGTATAACCTCAAAATAGGAACTTTTAAAATTATGGGTCATTTGTCAAAACCAATTTGATTCCCTACCCCCCAAGAAAACTAAAAAGGGAAATTTATATAAATACGGGACTTCTTTTGGAGATTAAGACACGTATCTCTTCTCTGACAAAAGGAAAATAAATTAGGACAGGCCCCTCCCCCCATTCTATGCTGAACTGGAGTTCCTTACAGTCAGTTCGATGCTGCCGGATGGGCTTCACTATTATGCTATCTTGTATGTCACTTACCGTCACATCTGCAGTACTGAGAAAGCAAGCGATCTGTACAAGACTATATAGCAAATGGGGGACAGGCAAGGCTTGCATCTGTGGCTTTGTTTCCGAGGCCTGTGCTTTTGCTACCCCAGATGGTAATGGTTATAACTCATGGACTAGAACTGTCTCCTTTTGGGCTGACAAATTGTGGCAAATGGCTTGCTGAGCCTGAAAGACTAGATGGGGATTAATAAAGGCTATGAGTCCTTGGGTTTCATAAAAAAGCACTTTGTCAGTATTTGCATTGGAGTCTGAGAAACTAAAAGCAGTGCTAGAAAGAAATCGCTGACCCTGAGTGGAGCTCTGAGGGAGAGAGAGGTGACAATCAGTTCACTAGCTCTGCGACTCACAGGGAATACTTGGTTACTCATGCATATCTCCATAGGTGGCAACTGAGTGAGGAGAAAACCACTTTAGGAGAGAGAGAGAGCAAGAGGAGGAGGGAAACAAAGAGGGAGATAGGGAAGGAAGGGAGAGAGACAGAAATAGAGATAGTCACACGGGGCTGGAGAGATGGCTCAGCGGTTAAGAGCACTGGCTGCTCTTCCAGAGGTCCTGAGTTCAATCCCCAGCAACCACATGGTGGCTCACAACCATCTGTAATGAGATAGTCACACACACAGAGTCACAGGGTAGGGGGAGGCGGGGGAGGAGAGAGAGAGAGAGAGAGAGAGAGAGAGAGAGAGAACTACTCTGAACTTTGCGTGAGAGTCTAGATTTTGAACACTGCCTTTTAGAAAATGCCCTTCCTGACAAGAAAGGTGGAGGGGGCAGAGCAGCATTGATCTCTCCTGACCTACGTAATTCACTGCAAAACCCCACTGTGTGTTCCGTCAGCATGTGTGTCCCCCTCTGCTCCATGGTGTTCTGCCAAAATGGAAATCTATTCCTGCCCTCTCCTCTTGCCCTTGAAGATTAAAAAGCTTGGCTAGTTTAGATTTACTCCGGGTAAAACTAAGAGTGTAGAACAATTTGCATAAGAATTTGAATCCCTAGAACAGATTTCTTTTTTTTAGCTTGAATTTTTCTCCTTAAAGTTTAGTGTTGTAATTGCATGAAATCAGGGAAGAAAGTATCTTTTGGTATTTTGTATCCCATGTGCACTACTGGGACAGAGGGATAGTCCAATAGCCAGCTTGTCTGAGAAAAGTCTCTTGAAGGTACAGGCAACAATTATTCGTGTGGAAAACATAAAAGGAGATATTTTGAAAAAGCTGTGAGTAGGAGTTAAGGTGTTGAACGAACTTACAGGGATCTCACTTTCCCCTATAATTTATAAAATTTGGGTGAACACAATTTTTAAAAGTGGAAAGAGGGAAGAAATAGTGAGATTTAATGGGAAAATTTATACTGATAGTCTGAGAGAAACAGTGTAGAAAACTGTAGAAAACCTCACTGTGAGGACAGCTTGATGACAGGAAAGGTATGTTTAGGAGGGATCTCCTGAAGTCTGTCAGTCTCCCCTGGGGAGAAGAAAGCTATAGGCAGAACACTTCCAAAGATGGGAGCACTGCTCCTTGAGCCTGTGTCCGGACCTTATGCCAGGGAGGGCTAATCTGAAGGCAAAGGCACAGCAATGTAGAAGTTCCTTCATGTGCTGCAGAGAGTGTGTTTCCCCCTTAGCCTCAAATTGGGAGAAGTAAACCACACAATGGACTGCAAGTCAGAAATGCTGGCTATCATGTTTCTGGACTTGTCCCTTAGAACATGCCATGGAAACATCTCCTTTGACTAAATCACAGCATTTTGGGCAAGTACCTAATCATTTAATTGACATCTGAACATTTAATATTTCTTGAATTTTCCTCCTGGAGTGCAATTCTGTAAATACAGACTCCTCTCCCCCAAGATTTGGACTTTATTATGCAATGGCAGAAAATGGGACTTTCTGTAGTTTTTGTAAAATCATGAAAAGCCACTTCAAGCATTGTCCTCACAGCTCAGGGCAACAGCCATAGACTTTGAAGATGAAGCAATTTTTAGTACTTGAAAAACCACTCACATAAGCTGTCTTTATGATTCTTTCTTTGAATTCAGGTCAGTTGGTTAAAATGTGGGGAGGTTTAAAACCTATCTAATATACACTTGTTAAGCTCTTGTGTAGGATTTAAGACTGTTCATTAACAAAGGTCTATAGTCAAAGTATAGAGCTGAAAGTATGTGATCCCTTAACCTTGGACAGAAGGGCAACCCAATTCTCAAGATGCTTAGTAAATATGTGACCCTTTAAATGTCTCCAGAGAAGCAGAGTCTCTTGAACCTGGACTTGAATTTAATAGCCAGCTCATTTAGTAGCCAGCATTTTAAGAAGGACAAAGCATGGCCCAGCTAAAATGATTCACAGTTAAAGTTTTCCAATGTAAATTTCATTATTGTCACATTCATACAATACTTCAAGAGGTGACCTGGATCTTCAAAAACTAAGCCAAATCCAACCAAAAATCAAAACTGGGCACATGTTAAATTGCTTTGGAACACAGAACTGTAGTGTAGCATTTATAAAATATTTCATGACAGGACTCCTCCACAATAGTTCTCTTACAACCTTGCTTTACTTAAGTTATGCCATTTCTATTTTGTAAAGCATTAGACTGAAGAGTGTCAAAGATGTTGGCACTCTACTTTTATGAAGTCAAACACTTGTGGAAGAGGAAAAGTTGCATTCTGAAGGACTGGGCTTATTTTGAGTCACAGTGACTACCATTCTACTGCTATTTGCTATATCAAGGGCAATTCACACGATGAATACAGGTAATGGATCTTGTTTCCTTAGAAAGCAAATGTGAGATTTTTGTGATGTCAGAAGTTTGACCTCAGGACATCAATTTATGCAGCAGTTATTATAATAATTCTAAAGTACTCATGGGTCCAGTCAGCATTCTGAAAATTAATCACAGATTTATCTCTAATTTACAAATTTTATCTAATTTCCTTCTGAAATTTATTTCACTATGGTTAGTCATGTCAGACTTAACGAGCAGATGGCTTTGAAAATGAGCTGGTTGAGATTTGGCTGGAGAATGGGAAGTAACAAAAGAAGCCTTACCTTTCCATGGAGATGGAGTAAAATTATTGAAAACAAAGCAGAACACAACAAAACCAAGACTAAAACAATACCAAGCAAACAAAAGAAGTTTCCAAGAAAGTGAACAGCAGGGCAAGTCTATGCTTTGGTTGGTAGAGTGCTTGCTTCTCCAGCATTTCTGAGTCTCTGGGTTTGTTACTTGGCACTGTATAAACCAAGTGTTAGAGCACTCACCTACCATTCTAGAATCAGGAGGGTGGAGGTAGGAAAATGAGAAATTTAGTCATCTTTGGCTACACAGAGAGTTCGAGATCAGCCTGGGCTACATGAGCCCCTGTCTCAAAAACCACTTTCTGCTCTGTTCCTTCCCCAGTCTCTCTCCAGTCCCTTTACAATTCTTTGTGGTTTTGAGACAGAGCCTTACTATGTAACTGTTGCTGTCCTGGGACTCCCCATGTAGCCCACTTTGGCTTGCATTTATATTTCTCCTCCTACTTTCATCTCCCAAGTGTTGGGATTATATGTCCATGACCTGACATGTCCTCTGGAGCTTCTCTGTGACTGACAGATGACTACTTTTCTGATGTGCCCGTTCTCTGTGAACACAGATTATTTAGTTCCCCTTTGAAAGAGAACCTAATCTTATTGAAATAAAGCCCTACTACTAGGACTTCTTCTGTTCTAAATTACTTCACAAAGAACTTTGTCTCTATATACGGTCAGGTGTACAATGGGGTCCTTAGGGTTTCAGTATAGAAATTCCAGAAAGGCATAATTCAGTCATTACAAATGGTGCTTTACCAGTTAGCCTTTAAATTGCGTGCATGCATGTGTACTTGAATGCAGAAGACCGATTTCTGGTTCCCAGAACCCACCATGGGGTTCATGTTTACTTATGCTCTATGAGGAAGGCAAAGCACAATGGCAGCCAAGCTGAGGGCTAAGGATGTCAAAGTCAAGTGTAACATCAGGGAAGGGTGTCTCCCTCAGCTTTCCCCCACTGGTTCTATTCTAGGGGAAGAGGCACTACAGAATTGAACTGTAGTGATAGGAGAGGGATAGGTTAAAAGTCTGGAGAGCTTGTTCAGCGGTACTTGGTATCTGCCTGGGTAGAAGGGCAAAAAGACTGGGAAAGACTTTATGAAAATATTCTTATACATCTTGAAAGCAATTAAAGAAGACATTGATAGAAATATCCTTTGAGTTAATGGTTTGGGAAACTTGATCTTAAATTGTTAATATTGTCCAAAGTTAAGGCAATGCCTACCAAAATCTCAATGATTTATTATTTTTAGAAATAGAAAATCTGTTCTTAAATTCACATGGAGTATTAGAGGATCCTCAACATCCAAAGCAAACTTAAAAAATAATCAAAGTTAAAAGGGATCACACTTCCTGGTATGAAGCTTACTATAGTAAGCAGCATATAAAGACATGCATAGAGATTAATGGGGCAGGCTGGATAGCCCAGTAAAACCCTTGCATATATGGTCACATTATGTTTGGCAAGAATGCCAAGAAAAAACCCAATTTTTCAACAAATGATGCTGGGGAAAATGGACACCTGTAAGTGAAACAATGGTGTTTGGTCTAACCTCAAACTATGAACATGAGCCAAAGACCTAAATGTCAGAGCTAAAACTGGAGAACTTTCAGACATCAAAATAGACAGGAGCAAACCTTTAGGACATGGGTTTTAGCAGATTCTCTCTCTCTCTCTCTCTCTCTCTCTCTCTGATATGACATCTAAATCCTAGGTAATAAAGAAAAAAATAGATGAATTGGACTTCATGAAATAAAAAAAATGTACATTGAAGGATCATTGTCAGAGTGAAAGAACAATTCCCCTGGGTTAAAACAAAGATATATTTACAAATAACATAAATAACATTTGGGATAAAGGCGTTATATCTAGATATGTAAAAAAACTCTCATAACTTGAAACAAAAAGCAATGAATCTATTTCAAAAATGGGCAAAACTTGATTACTTATATCTTTAAAGAAGATACACTTTGGACACACACACACACACACACACACACACACACACACACACACACACACGTCACATATTAGCCATTAGAGAAATGCAATTAAAAACCACAGTGAGACACGTCAGCAAGGGCTCAGCAAGGGCTCAGCAAGGGATGCGCGGTGGCCTGGAGGAGGCCGTGGCGTCCCTCGGAACTGCTACCTTGACAACCGACACAGGCAACTTCCCCTCGCCCAATCGCAAGCCTCGGCTCCAGCGCCTTCACAGACGACCCTCCGCGTCACCAGGTTCTTCTGACTGTGTTGTGACTCTGATTTTATCAGGAACTGACAGCTGAGGGAGCAGGCAGCTTGCTGGGTTGGAACGTCTCCCGCACCTCACCTTCATCTCCACGTTGAGCCTATATCCGCGTGGAGGAGACCTCTGTGAATCTTGAAGTTTCAGCTTTCCCAGAAATGTAAAGATTGAGCAGCTCTCTGCTCCCAAAACCCGTGGGAGAGAGACCTCACCGCCTGGTCAGGTGGGCACTCCTGAGGCTGCAGAGCGGAAGAGACCACCAACACTGCCCACCCCTGCCCACATCCCTGGCCCAAGAGGAAACTGTATAAGGCCTCCTGGGCTCCCCGTGGGAGAGGGCTCTGAGCAGGCAGGAGCCCTGAGACACTACCGAACCTGAAGGAAACAGACCGGATAAACAGTTCTGCACCCAAATCCCGTGAGGGAGAGAGCTAAACCTTCAGAGAGGCAGACGCCTACAAACCAGAAGACTGACTGCTCTGCACACATTACTGATTCCAGAGGAAAACACTGAGGCCATCTGAACCCTGGCACTTGAGGCCCGGAAGAGGCGGCGTGAGATCTTCCTGTTGCTGCCATCAGAGAAACCGCAGGCACCTCAGAGCGTAACTTGAGCCTGGGACCACAGGTAAGACCAACTTTTCATGGCAGACCTGCTCCTAGTAAGGGCTAAGACACAGGCCCACAGGAACAGC
>NC_046166.1:31069128-31075464 GCF_011064425.1 Rattus rattus | reverse complement strand
AAACCATCCAATGGAAAAAGATAAGATCAGCAAATGGTGTTATTCAACTGAGGTCAACAGAAAGAATGCAGACTATCCATGTTGCCTTTATCACCCTGTACAAAGTTTAAGTCCAAGTGGGATTCAAGGACTCCACATCAAACCAGGACACACTCAAACTAATAGAAGAAAACTAGGAAGCATCTGGAACATGGGCACTGGAAAAAATTCCCTGAACAAAACACCAATGGCTTATGCTCTAAGATCAAGAATCTATAAATGGGATCTCATAAAACTGCAAAGTTTGTAAGGCAAAGGACACTGTGGTTAGGACAAAACGGCAAAACCAACAGATTGGGAAAAGATCTTTTACCAATCTACAACAGATAGAGGCCTTATATCCAAAATATACAAAGAACTCAAGAAGTTAGGATATTAGGAGACAAATAACCCTATTAAAAAATGGGGGTTCAGAGCTAAACAAAGAATTACAGCTGAGGAATGCCGAATGGCTGAGAAACACCTAAAGAAATGTTCAACATCTTTAGTCATCAGGGAAATGCAAATCAAAAACAACCCTGAGATTTCACCCTCACACCAGTGAGAATGGCTAAGATCAAAACTCAGGTGACAGCAAATGCTACAGGATGTGGAAAAGAGGAACACTCCCCTCCATTGTTGGTGGGTTGCAGACTGGTACAACCATTCTGGAAATCAGTCTGGAGGTTTCTCAGAAAATTGGGCATTGAACTGCCTGAGGATCCAGCTATACCTCTCTTGGGCATATACCCAAAAGATGCCCCAACATATAAAAAAGACACGTGCTCCACTATGTTCATCACAGCCTTATTTATAATAGCCAGAAGCTGGAAAGAACCCAGATGCCCTTCAACAGAGGAATGGATACAGAAAATGTGGTACATCTACACAATGGAATATTACTCAGCTATCAAAAACAAAGACTTTATGAAATTAAGAGGCAAATGGTTGAACTGGAAAATATCATCCTGAGTGAGCTAACCAATCACAGAAAGACATACATGGTATGCACTCATTGATAAGTGGCTATTAGCCCAAATGCCTGAATTACCCTAGATGCCTAGAACAAATGAAACTCAAGACGGATGATCAAAATGTGAATGCTTCACTCCTTCTTTAAAAGGGGAACAAGAATACCCTTGGCAGGGAAGAGAGAGGCAAAGATTAAAACAGAGACTGAAGGACACCCATTCAGAGCCTGCCCCACATGTGGCCCATATATATACAGCCACCCAATTAGATAAAGATGGATGAAGCAAAGAAGTGCAGAAGTGTAGATCGCTCCTGAGAGACACAGCCAGAATACAGCAAATACAGAGGCGAATGTCAGCAGCAAACCACTGAACTGAGAATAGGACCCCGTTGGAAGGAATCAGAGAAAGAACTGAAGAGCTTGAAGGCTCAAAACCCCATATGTACAACAATGCCAAGCAACCAGAGCTTCCAGGGACTAAGCCACTACCTAAAGACTATACATGGACTGACCCTGGACTCTGACCTCATAGGTAGCAAATGAATATCCTAGTAAGAGCACCAGTGGAAGGGGAAGCCCTGGGTCCCTAAGACTGAACCCCAGTGAACTAGACAGTTGGGGGAGGCGGCAATAGGGGGGAGGGTGGAGGGGAACACCCATAAGGAAGGGGGAGGGATGTTTGCCCGGAAACCGGAAAGGAATAACACCAAATGTATATAAGAAATATTCAAGTTAATAAAAAAAAAAAAGAAAAGAAAAAAAAAAACCACAGTGAGATGCAGTTCCATGATCACTAAGACGGTTATTCAACAAAACAGAATAAAGCTCTTCTGGGGTACAGTGGTGAACGGTGAAACTGCTTTGTGTGAAGTGGTGAGAGATAGGACTGGGGATAACAGGCGGTGAACTCTTTTCCAGATGAAGACTGTAAGTGCACTAGAGGTCGGACTAAGGGCAGAGGACGGCTGAAAGCACAGAGAAACAAAGGACCAAAAATTGCCGGGAGCACTTATTTCTAGCTATGGCTCTCAGGAAGGGAAGAGAAACTTCATCTAAGAGTGTCTTCCCTTTAATCTTCTCTGAGTGATGTTGAGGATTAAGCTCTCCGGTGTGCTTCTTACTATTAAGATCACTCAATAAAGCCAGAAGAGATCCTGAAAACAACAGACGCACAGATCTATTTATTTATTTACATCCCAAGTGCTGCCCCCACTCCTGGTGTCCCCTTGAAGAATTCCGCCCACCCCTGTTCCCCTGACCCTTTTCCTCTGAGAGGACAGTCCTCCCGCATCCCTCCATCACGGTGCATCAAGTCTCTGCAGGATTAGGGACATGCACAGATCTTAACTGAGAAACGTGTAAAACAACAACACCAAGGCAACATGTTGTCTTCACAAGACTGTAATTCCTGAGTTGCCTGATCCAAAGCTACAGATACAGACATGGTAGAAGTACTGAACAAAGAAACTATGGAAGCACAGGGAGACTGGATGGTCCCTTTTGAATGATCAGTAAGTGAATCGTTGACAAAACCAGGAAGGAAAGCTCAAAATTCCTACATTAAAAGAGAATGAAAGCACAGGTTACCAGACTCCTTGGGATACAGCAAAAGCATCCAAGAGGAACACTTAGAGTTCTAAGTGCTTACATAAAAAAAAAGTTATAGAGATATCAGATAAATAACTCAACGGTAGAACTCAGGATCTTGGGAAAGAATAAAGCAGAAATGGAGACTAAAAGACTAATACAAAGAATTAGTGAAACAAAGACTTGGTTCTTTGAAAATATAAATAAGATAGAAACCATTGGTCAACCTAGCGAGAGAAAGAGAGAGAGAGAGAGAGAGAGAGAGAGAGAGAGAGAGAGAGAGAGAGAGATACAGTGATACAGTGGTTCTAATTAATATAATCAGAGATGAATAATGGGCAACTGCAATGACATTCGGAAGAAAAACCAGAAGAAATGAATCAATTCTAGACACATAAAGTCTATCAAATTAAATTGGGAGAATATAAAGCATATATATGCTTTAATCAGTTATGGGCACCACATACATAAAGGAGCCTGGGAGACCAGAAGAGACTGTAGTAACAGGAGGATTTTAGCCACTATGTAGATCCTAGGATTGATAAAAACAACCAATTCTCTTAGTCAGTGAACCACCTATCCAGCCCCACCTATAAACAGTTTAAACATATCTGATAAACAGTGAAATGGAAATAGTAACAAGAACGTCTCCTAACAAAGAGAAGCTCAGGGATCTTTGGATCCATGCGATGGCGAATCACTTGGAAATATAGACAGTGCTGATGGCTGCTCGGTAAGGTGAGCGCATGCAGGCCCGTGGGAAAAGGCGGCTTTCCTGTTAGGGTTGTACCATAACATGAAGAAGATAACGCAGTGCACGTTTGGTGGCAATTGGGAGTGGCTTTTGATTTCAAGGAATTCATGGGAGAAAAGAAACCTCCATGCAGGGGTTGGAGGGAAGGGGCATGTCAAAGAAGGAAGAAATTTCTTTGCTGGGGGGTGAAAATTGGAAGATATAACTCGTAGTGAACACGCTATGTTTAGTGCTGATTATAACTTACACTAACACAGTGTCCTCCCTCCCCCATACTTTATACACACAGAAAAGCTGTAGCGATCGATGTGTCATGGTATCTGTTTTTTCAAGGTCATGCATCATCGTTTTGGGGAGAGAGAACTCTTGAAAACTCCTCAAAGGACTGAGGTTAATAGAGAAGCAATGATTATGGCAAGAAGTGGTAAGCATTTCTTTTTTTTTTTTTAAAAAAATCCTGCTTTCTCTACGTTTCAGGATTCCATGGAAACAGGCACAGCTGAGGTAGCCACCTCCAAGCTTCCTAGTTTATACTGTTAGCAATTTGTAACCGAGTTCAGAGGTTCCTGAGCCAGGGCAACACTCAGATGAGCTGAGAAGTGCAACGCCAGTGCGCTTCTTAATTTCACGAGCAACCTTGCTCTTCACGTGAGGAGGTAAGGAAGAAGGAAAGGAATGAGGAAAAGGCATCGGGAGGTTGTGCTGCTTTTGCTCTGCTCAGTTTGACTGAGGTATCAAATGGATTAACACTTGGCCTCTGCTCCCTCATCTTCTCACTCACTGTCCCACAGTTGGGTCCACCGCTATTGAAATCATTTATTTCACCAAATTTAGTTTCTTTACCACAATACAAAGAAGACCATGTGGTCCACATTTGGTGGTGAGCGGGAGTGGCTTTTAATTTCAATGAATTCATGGAGGAGAAGCAGGGTCTGAAGAGAAGGGGCATGTCAAAGGAGGAAGACGTTTCTTTGCATGGTGTGTGTGTGTGCGTGTGTGCGTGTGTGCGTGTGTGTGTATGCATGCACATGAGCACACGCCCACACATGTGCATGGGAGAGGAGAAAGAATTGAAAGGGATACCTCTTAGTGAACCTTGAGACTTCCATTCAGAATGTTTTCTGCAAAACTGTCCATTTTAAGGAAGAGGATTCCGGTTTTCTTCAGGAGGGGATACTTGCTCATTTTCAGTTGAATATACGAAGAAGTTCAAATTTTCATGAACTTATAATAAGCATAGCACATGAAGATGTTTGGGGAATCCCACACTTCCTTGACCCCACAGAGGCTTGTACAAACAGCTCCCTAGTTACTGTCAGTCATTAACTTGGATGTGCAAATTGTTGCCTATGCTGGTTTTACTGCCACTGTCATCAGGACCACGATCCCTGCTGTGCTATGTTGAAACATGATATGCACCAGAGTTAAAAGCTTCCTTTAGTTATGATAGCTAATTCTCACCAGCCTTACAATATGGGCTGCTGAGAAACCAGAGAGAGGTTGAAGTATCTTGTGTGATTCTTACATTTTTAGTAAAATGTGAATAGCCAGAACCCCTGGGAATTCAATATCAGCAAAGAGACATGTTACACTGTGAGGCCAGTCACATCCTATTTGTCCCAGAGTTTGCCACACAATGCATATTATGCTTTGCACCTGACAGAGTGAGCTCAAGCCATGTTTGCAGAACAAAGGAATGAGGGAAACAAATGGATACACAATCCTTTACTACTTAAAATTTAATTGGAAAGTTACTGTAATTCTGACACTCTATTTGCTTATTGCAGTACAGTTATATCAAGTGGCCCATTGGCAAAAAATTATGAGTCTGTCCTTCTCTGGATAGGCTGGGACTATTGAGGAACAGTGAATTCTGATGCCGTGCCATCATTGTGGAGACATGGACCCATCACAGATCATTACACTCACGGAAGAGTGGATATAGAGCTTCCGGGTTCAGATCACTACTTTTTATGTTGCCCAGGAGCAAACACTGTCTCAGAGGTGCTCAATACTCATCCTCTGTGATTGGTGCCATTAGTTCAGATTGCTACAATGTAACTTCTGCTGATGAGATTCTCCCCCGACATGTGTCCACAGTGTTTCTTTTTCATGCACACTCTTTCTTTACACTGATGTGGCTTTACTAGTGTATTATTGTGTTCTTCAATCAGGCCACATGTTCCCATGTGTATTTGGAGGACTTTCGTAATTACAGTAAGCATTTTAAAAATACCAATTACTCTATGCATCTTACTATTCATAGATTTATTTCAAAAGTTATTCCTCTTACTGGCCAATAAATAATGCTTAAACACACACATACAAAAAAATTCATCTGCTTTCATGTTCTATAACATCTTGTCTCATGTTATTCTACGTGAGTAATATCTAATAAATATCTCAGGCATAAATTTTGAGCAAAATGTTATATTATTCAGGTATTATCTCATTCAAATACCGTAGGGTGAGACGATATGTTTTAATATACTTTAATGGATTTAGCCCTACAGTATCAGTAATAAGGAGATGCTGATGTTTGACTATCTCTCCAAAGCATGCTGACACTTGCTTTTCCAGTATGTTCTCCATATGCATTAAAAGGCAGTACATTAACAAAAAACTCTATTATGTATTTTCCTTTTCTTTTTTTGAGACACGATCTCATGTAGCTTAAACTGGCTTTGAACTCATTTTGTACTCATGCTGAATTTCTGAGGTGGCTGCTTTTATCTTTCAAGTGTTGGGATTATAGGTATGTACAACCAAACATACATACCCTGTGGGTTGATCAATGAACTTAGAAAGCCATTAGTATTTTGTCTTATTATTTTATTAATTTCCAAATCTTTTTTGTTTCGCAAGATGTTTTTAAAAGTAGTCATTCTGTCATTTTACCTTTAATGCTTTGTTAAACTCAAAATGAAGGGGGGAAGGAAGGAGAATGGACACACACACACACACACACACACACAGAGAGAGAGAGAGAGAGAGAGAGAGAGAG
>NC_046166.1:30961628-31066628 GCF_011064425.1 Rattus rattus | reverse complement strand
TTCAATTGGTGTTCCAGAAATAGATTTGTGAATTAGACCTACTATATTTATTAATGGCCTAAATTCTATAAGCACTATTATTTTATCCAGTTTGGGACTGAGAGAGTTTGTATTAAAGTGCCTTCTTATTGAGATTCTGCCTGTGTTTCTGCATTTTTAGTAATTTCTAGAGTGATCTCCATTAATCTAGTAATCTTGTGGAGATTGTCAACAGTTTATAGCCTTTGGAATTATAATGTAATTTTTTTTAGCATTTAAAAGCCATTTCACACTGCACCCCAATTCTTGTTGCATGTCAAACCCTCAAATGCTGCTTCTCATTATTTGAACTCATCTGATATATTTCTGCTTCTTCTTTACTTTTTAACCCTTTCTCTATACTTTGATTTCACTGTGTCTCACACATAACAGGGAGTTAAATTTGCTTTATAGTGCTAATCGATTGGAACATTTTTCCCTTAGTAGATGTCTTTATATGTTTGATTTCAGCTCCAACACACTTGTTTATTATATATTGGTTATTATATCATGTTACATCATTCATATAATAAATTAATATATTGCAAATAATCTACTGTATATTATACATATTATATACTTGTATAGTAAATATATATATTTTTAGACTGATTATTATATATAATTTATATATTAAATATATATTTATTAAACTGATTATTGTGTATATATTATACATTATTTATCCTCTAGCAGGCTTCTTGGTAAAAGGCTTGGTAAAAGCAGTCTGTGCTGGAGAAATGGCTCAGATGGGATGAACACTAGCGACTTCTCCAGAGGACCTGAGCTTGGTTCCCAGCATATATGCCGCGCAACTCACAACCACTAACCGCAGGGCTCTGATATCACTGCCTCCACAGACACCGAGCACACAGGACAGACGTGCATGAGCACGAAGGTAAAACTGAAGGCAAGTCTTTAAAACACATCCTTCAGCTGTTAAATGTTCATAAATTGTTTTTCAACAGCCTTGATGCTCGAAAGGATAATTTGGTTTGATATAAAATCTTTGACTGGTATTTTATTATTTTTTTTAAGAATCTTTACAATGTTGTTCCATTGCCTTCTGGTTAAAAAAAAAAATCCTGCTTCAAAATCTCGTTTATTCTCTTTTACTTTGATGTGCACATTTTTCCCCCTTATCTTAAAAATACAATCACTGTGTATGGAAACATTTCCTGCGGACGGCTCCTGAGTTTCCCAAGTATGCTGATTCAAATCTTTCACTCTAACATTTCCTTGACTTACAGTTTTAAATGCTTTCTTTCGTTTTGGGAAGGACATTTTTTCTGTGAGGATTTTAGGTCAAGCCTGCTCTGCTGCTGCAAATCTTTCGATGAATTCTTTCCTTCCTCTTAATTTCCTTGTTTGCATTCCTCTCCCTTCCCACCTCAATTTTCATTGCTGTGAATTTTGGCTCCTTGGATTCTTCTCATCTGAACTTCATTTCTGAGATATGTTTTGTACTTTTCCAGTCCTTCCCCGAGTTTTCTCAGCTTTTTGTTCGTAGAGTTGTGTTTCGAATTCTAGCCGTCTCATCTCTGAGCGCTTCTAACCCTGACTGGCTCGCTATTTCAAGCTTTCATTGAAAGATTCTTCAGCTCATTCTGACGTTGGCTCTCGACTGTGGTTTTCTCCGCATGGCTACGTATGGGCGTTTCCATTGCATATTGGAGTGGGCTTTGTCCCATTTTTATCCTTATTGTACCTCCGTCTGCGGTTTTATCACAATTCCTTTGTATTTTCTAAATATAAATGAGTTTATTGTACTATGAGGGGAAAGTTCATGTGGAGTGTCCCCAACCACCCACCCCACCCCGTGAAGAGAGACTTCTTTCACAAGTCATATCCTTGTCTCTCCAGGTTCGGTCCCAGACACAAAAACTTCCTGCCTCTGTGAGTCTTCTAGCTTTAGAAATATCTTTCTTGTTCCTTTTAAATATGTGTATGGGTTTGTGTGCTTGAGTTCCGGCTCAGATCCTGACTTTCCCACAGCTTTTGCTTGTCTCTTCGCATCTCCAGTACTTCATGTTGGGTCTAATTCACTGCAGATTTTGTTTGTGTGTGTGTGCTTGGATTAGGGGATAGGGTGTGTCTCCTCTGCCACAAAGAAAAAAACAACAAAAACCACACAACAACAACAACAACAACAACAACAACAACAACAACAACAACAAAAATCCCAAGGCCGCCTGTAATGTTTCTGAGGTCCTTGTTAGCCAAGGTTGGTCAGCGGGATTTACAGTTCCACAGACTGGTCTTCACCTTGCACCTGTGGAGATTTTTTTAGGTTTCACTGTTAATTTTTTGTATTTGTCTTTTAAAGCTATCTGTAAAGTACCTGATTTTTAAATGGGGGTGTCTGGTTATACATGATGATTTCACAGTACTCAGATCATTTATTTTTATCATTTATTATTTAATAGCAACTTGTAATCTCTACTGGGCCCACCATTGTTATTTTGAACTCACGTTACACAAACCCATCTTCCACAATGTGTTTTGGATTCATCGTATGGCATCCATGTCCAATTTCGTTCTTGCATTGCTACCCTGAAGGTTCTGTCTGAGCTCTCTGGTGAGAAGAAATAAGCAAGTCTCCTGTTCACATGAACAAAAGTCTTAGTCCAGTTTAAAGTAAGATTATTGTAGAAACATTTAATTTCAAGTATCACTCTTCATTTAATATTCATACATCTGTATAATTAAAGTAAAAACAAAATGTTCAGAAAGGAAAGTTACATACTAAGATGAAGAAGTTATAATTATTCCTTAAATTTCACGAGCCAGAAATGTATATATTTAGTGTATAAACATATGTCAAATACAAATATGTATATTATCACAATGAATAAAATGCATGGGTTTTCTCTCTCTGCTTCCTATTCTTAATGTGCCAATCTTTTTTTTTCTTTTCTTTTTCTTCGGATCTGGGTACTGAACCCAGGGCCTTGCGCTTGCTAGGCAAGCGCTCTACCACTGAGCTAAATCCACAACCCCTAATGTGCCAATCTTAATGGCACATCCATTGTTACTTATGTGACTGTTCAAACTTAAATATTCTCAAAGTTGACATTTCTTTTAGAGAAAAGTTCTCTCTCTCTCTCTCTCTGTGTGTGTGTGTGTGTGTGTGTGTGTGTGTGTGTGTGTGTGTGTGGTGTCTTTTCTTCTAGGACTGGCTCTCATGAATCCGAAGCCAGCTTTGAACTTTTGGCATAGTCTGAGAGAACCTCAGACTTTCGATCCTCCTGTCATTACTTTCCGAGTTCTGAGGTATAGAGGCCGACACCAACACATCAACACATTCCATTTCCTTGGTGCTACGGACTGATGTTACAGCTTCATGCATGCTTGGCAAGTAGCACATCGATTGGGTTGTATTTTCAGGCTAAGAAAAGATGAAAACTTTGATGGACACATTTATAGATATCATGTGTAACAGACGAAAAGGAAGAACCAATTAATTTGAAGCACCTTGCACTCCACTGTGACTGGAGACGACTTGCTACCATTTGGATACCCAGCCATGCTTCATGCTCATCTGGGAATATTGAACCGAAATTACCTTGAAAGACACCCTAGAGTGTCTTAGCCCATTAGAACCACTGAGGAAAATCCCTAGTAAAATTTGAAAGGGTAACTCAGTTTTGTATTATCCTTACATTTTTCTTTCTTGTGTTGATCTCCACAGAGTTAGATTAGTACAATGTACTAGCATTGCTAGGGAACAAATGATAAGTTATGTCAAATCTAATACATTCAGAATGACTGATTTTCTTGGGACGAATGCTTCACTTAAAGATCTAGCTTGATGATACGCAGTGTGTGAGTGACAGAATGAGAAGCTGTCAAGGGGACAGACAGATGGTCTCATTTTGCAACTTTCCCAGTTGTAGGGGAACTCTGGAGAGCTGGTCTGACTACTCCCAAGAGGATGCTAGGGGGTTATTCCTTGTGCGGAAACAGCATAGGCTTTTTATCCTTACATCAACAGCACAATATAGAATATGTTTGAAAGAGGCAACATCACTTTGGTCTTTGAGCTGAAGCATCTCCCCCTGTTGGACTGCCTTTTCTGGAAGCTAATGCAGGAGAATTTGAGGAACCCTGGTTACTTCCAGAACATTAGCAGGGAGAAGAAGCAAGCAGGTTAGGAGTCAAGAGTAGCATCCTGAAGCAGTGAAGAGGAGAAGGGTCTATTTAGGGTACCCACTTTATAAATATTCTGCACTTCAGGGTGGTATCCATCTTGGGGGGATAAACAGTCAATGTGGTTTCGAATTGAGATGGATTTTTGAAAATGAAGATTTAAAAAGATTTTTCTATACAGTTGCAAGATGAGAATGGATGTGGCAAGATTGGCCCATTGAGGGCAGTGAGCGGACACCTTTTAAAAGAATCTGTACCACTGTTTGGAGACAATACCCTTGTCTATTTTACATCTTTTATTCTCTCTTACATATGGTTTTTAGGATTCTGAAAACCTCTTCTTGAACTGTAAAGGAGTACTATAAATGACTTACGAAAATTCATGAATTCTAAAGAAGGGAAGGGAAAAGGAGAAAATAATAGGAAGTTTTTTTTTAATTCCCATCCTGACACAAAAGAGACATTTCATATGTCAGTGGTTTAAGAATGGTTTTCCACTTTAAACCCGTTCTCTTCCTGCATGACACAGCGTCCTGGAAAAGCTTGTTGCTTCTGTTTGAATAGCACTAATGGGTGAATGACTTACATGGCTCAAAATCCTGTTTAGTCTCTCTGGGTCCCATCACCTGCCCTGATCCCTGCCTCTGTGAAACAAAAGATGGGATGACTTCCAGCAGGTAATACTCAGCAGTAGTTGTGACTTTTGTCTCTTCTGCTTTTTAAGTGAGAGGCTCTTAGGAAGAGTCTGGAAACCAATGGAATTTTGAAATACAACAAATACACGGTATAGTCTGCTGTAGTGATGGATGCTAGAGAGTAATGGGGGGCTGAAAGGGAGTTTCTGTGTGTCCATGTATGTGTCAACTACTGTAAACTTGAATTAGCCTGACCAGGGAATGTTTCACTGAGCTGCTTGTTCTTTTGAGTTAGGTCCTAAAGAAGCTGATGGGAGGAGCTACAGACCTTCAGGGAGGAGCTACAGACTCTTCAGGAAGAGTCCCAGTTGTAGAAGCTGCAGTGTAAAGGCCAAAGAATAGAATTGCATTTGGCACACTCAAAAACTGGTGGGGTCACTGTGTATAGAGGAGAATACACTAGGGCTAGTACGAGGTGAAGTTGGAGGTTATGCAGGAGCGGTTAAGTTATTTGCTTTCTTTCAATTTCCACCCCATGTTAGGTGGCTCATAACTACCAGCTCTGGGGGCATTGGACAACCCTGACCTATGTGGGTGCCTGCACTCATGTTTATGCACTGAGGGGGGAACACACAAGTGTGCGCGTGCACTTTCGTGTGCACACACACACACACACACACACACACACACACACACACACAGAGAGAGAGAGAGAGAGAGAGAGAGAGAGAGAGAGAGGCCTACAAAATATTTCAAAGTGTGGCATGGCCTGATTTCATATCCTTAAGTGGTCTGTGTTGAAAATAGTCTTCAGGGTAGACAGAACCAGAGAATGAGCTGGGAGACAGCTGAGAGCCATTTATGGTCTGTAACATATGTTCACGAGCTGTGTCCTAACAACCAGAACCAAAGATTGCCTAATAGCTGTGTGCACAGAACCAGGATGGTATAGAGAAGCAGGTGGCAAAGGGTTGCATGTGTGAGCGAGACCATGAGTTTCCTACTTCTTGGACCAGGACTCCCATAAGGGGTCTTGCAATTATGGTGTTGTTGGTTTGTGGTTCTTTTCTGTAAAAGACCTGCCTTGCTTAGGAGTTAAGTCTGTCTTAACAATCACTTTAAAGCTTGTAGGATGTTACAAAGCCCTCTCAGATACTGGACTGGATCCTAGTAAAAATCCGGGTTAAATCTAAATAAACTCTAGTGAGTGTCATTCCACTAAGGATCAGTTAGCTTAATAATGCACCAGCGAATGTGATAAGTATCAAATGCCACTAGTACAAGCAGTTGGGAATAGGAAGCATCTGAACTTTTTATGTTATAATCACAATGTGTATATAATCAGAATTATTCTAAAATAAGAAGCTCATTTTAAAATAACTCCCAACCCAGACGCAGCCATGCACACCTGCATGCCAGGCCGCAGGATCATGACTTGGAGGTCAACCTAAGCTACATACAAGAGATTCTCTCTTAAAAAATTGGCAAGACCCACAGACCACATGAAGCTCAAGAAAGACAACCAAAGTGTGGATGTTTCAGTCCTTCTTAGAAGGGGGAAAATATTCACAGGAAGAAATATGGAGACAAAGTTTGGAGCAGAGACTGAAGGAAAGGCCCTCCAGAGACTGCCTCACTGGGGATCCAGCCCACATACAGTCACCAAACTCAGACAATATTCTGATGCCAAGAAGTACATGCTGACAGTAGCTGTCTCCTGAGAGGCTCTGCCAGAGCATGACAGATACAGAGGTGAATGCTTGCAGCTAACCATTGAACTGAGAACAGGTCTCCACTGGAGGAGTTAGAGAAAGGATTCAAGGAGCCGAAGGGGCTTGCAACCCCAGAAGAACAACAATACCAACCAACCAAAGCTCCCAGGGACTAAACCACCATCCAAACAGTACACATGGACAGACTCATGGCTCCAGCTGCATATGTAGCAGAGGATGGCTTTGTTGAGCACTAGTGGGAGGAGAAGCCCTTGTTCTTGCCAAGGCTCAATGCCCCAGTGTAGGGGAATGTCAGGGTGGGGAGGCGGGAAGTGGGTGGCTGGGGAGGGGGAACACCCTCATAGAAGCAGGGGTAGGGGGATGGTGTAGGGGGTTATGAACGGGATTATAGGCGCGGGGCACTACACCTTGTTTACACGTCTCTGAGGATAAGCAGGCTTTTGTGCATTCTAGACAAGTACTGTGCCAATTGGGCCCCATGGCCAGCCGTTCGTCATTTCCCGGTGGACTAAGCAGCTGTTGTTCAGAGCTGGGTGACCATAGTAACTAGGTAATGTGATCTTAAGCAGACTCCAAGACCAGGAGAGAAAAGGCTCCTACACAGCTCAGCGTTTGCCCTTGGAATCCTCTTCTAAAGACAGGTTTAATTGCTAGGCTAAATCCACCCCATTGGGTTCAGCCTTCGCTTCCATGCATTCTTTTCTAGAGGGCAAAAATTACAGAATCAGTACTGAGCGGGCAGAGTGTGGAATAACCCATTTTATTCCCAAAGACGTGTGTTTGAAATCTGGGGCCCGAGGCTATCCGGAGCATGAAGAAAAGTGAGGTCAGAGTGGTAACCAGGAGAAAGGTTAGTGCTCATGTAGGAAGCAGTGCGGCTTTACCTTCCTTGCCCTCCTTGCCTGTGGTACGGGGTACAGTCTGGGTAGGTAGTCTCGCCCACATTGCTTTGTCCTTGCATATGTAAACTAGGAATGAGGCTATTTTATGACAGTGAGGGCCATTCTTGCATCCCATGACAAGTTGTATCATATCAGATACCTGATCATGCTTCGTTACAAGATGGTGTTCTCATTCTCTATGAGCTCCCGTGGCTTTTCTGCCAATTTCAAGTTAAACTATTTTTGAGGCATATTTAAAAAAATCCATATGAAGCCTCGGCAGTATTCAGTTATTCTTGGATGGGATATCGAGCTCTCACTCTCTGAAAGGAAGTTAGGCACTCACTTCTCAGGGATGTTTTAAATTAACCTGCTGGGCTGATGGAGAAAAGAGGGAGGTTTGGCAATCACTCTCACTTCTCAGGCTGTGAGGAGGAGGGAAGGCTTTAGTTGTCCCTCCCCACCTCAGAGGCGGTGGGAGAGGGAGGACAGGCTCTCACAAGTAGGGAAGGTCTCCTCACCTCACCCCACGCCGCAGGCAGGGGCTCCACCGGAGGGTAGTACTTCGGCACATCCCAGGCCACCGCAGCCATGAACCATTTGAAGTCTTTGCACTTAAGTCGTTTCCGCAACTCCTTCTGGGCAGAGATGTCTCCCGTGGAGAGGTGCCTGTACTCTGGCCGCCGCTGGTAAATGTACTCAGCAAATTCATCCATCCAGGTCTCAGCCACGCGCTTCAGGTTCTGTACCGCAGAGCCAAAAAAAAAAAAAAAAAAAAGGACAAAACACCAAAACACCAAGTTATTTATTGAGTTCTGTGCCCAAAGGAAAACTTTACCTGCATCAGAAACCGAAAATCAGGTATCTGCAAGCAGCACTGGCTGGTAGATTATTAACAGTGAGAGTTTTTATAACGGTGAGGAGCATGATGGGATTAGCCCGTGGCTTAGTGCACATTCTGCTTCCAGCATGCGGTGCAGCTGACAATATGCTAATTAATTATCAGAGCTGGCAGAGATTCTTCTCACAATTGTGGCAACTTCCCTCCTGTTATCTAATGATGACTTTTACTTACTTTTAAGACAATCAAAGGAGTTGAAATGGGAGAGAATGGAACTCCCGTAACGGATCGAATTGCTCAAAACATTTTGAGATACAGGCATTTTGGAAGGAACAGGGATGAATAAGCTATTCTTCCTTTCCCCAACTGTAGATATTAATAAAAAAAAGAAAAAGGAGAAATTTCTTATATCGTGACATGACACCAACGAGAATTTATAATTTACTGTAACAGAAAGCAGAAGGAGGGAACTATCAGGGGCCAAGTGCTTCCTCCGGTGAAGGAGTCAGGAGACTTAACATCAGAAAATGATCATGTTCCTTAACGATTAGAAGAGATGGGATTGAGTGTAGGAAGCCCAGGGTTTGTTTGTTTATTTATTTATCTATTTATCTATTATATAGAGACAGAGCCTCACGATGTAAACCCGGCTGTCCTGGAACTCGTTCTGTAGACCTCAACCACAGAGATCTGCCTGCCTCTGCCTCCAGAGGACTGGGATTTAAGGTGTGTGTTCCACCACGACCAGCCTGGAAGACCATGTTTCTGTGGACTTTGGAGTTGAGCAAGTTGGATAGTCACATTGAATTTCAGATTCTAAACCTGGGCACAGCCACAGCAGTGTGGGGTGGTTGCATGATGGAGCAAAGTTTTATAAACTACTTAGAATTAGTACATAGCAGCTATTATGAAAGATAAGCTGTCATTATGAGTCCTAGGAAGGATTCAGGATGGGGAATTGAAGAGCTCAGGCGTTGGCTGGCTACTATAACGCAGCAGTTCCCAAGGTCTTTGAGAAGGAAGCAGAATGGAGATGAGATGTTCTCTGACATCCCTTCGAGTCCTATGGCATTAAGTGATAGGCAGAACAGCTGTGTTTGCCTGGGAGGTGCAAGCTTTGATCCCTTCATCTCTACGACCGTTTTTATGGGCTGACGTCCCGTGGACTCAGGTTATTGCCTTTCTAGTTTAGATTCTTTATTTTACGGGCTTGGTTTGTGTGTGCCTTGGCCTGATCCACTTTCTCATTTGCTCCGAGAAGACAAAATGATTATAATGTGTGGGAACTTCAATAGGATCCCAACCTAGGTGGATAGAGTAGTCACTTTATCTTAAAGAATATGGAACCTAATTCAGACATGAATCCTGAGGTCTGCTGCAGGTGCCGCTGGATCTTATTCCTAATGTAATACACTCTGCTCCACTGTCTTCAGTTAGAGCACTAGTCTGCCTTTGTCCTCCCTTCACATCCTACTCAGACTTCCTGGCCATGCTTTGTAGATAGGGAACACTGGGCTGGGCTCAGTTAACACAGCATAACGCACAAGGAGAGACACAGACACCGTTCTGATTTCTTGGCTTCCTTGTTTTCTAAGATGCTGGTGCATAGTAAGGTAGACCGTGAAATGACATTGAGATTGTAGGAATTATTTGGTTTTGTTTGCTTCCTAATACCCCACCAGCATTGTCTCACACGAGTTTCTTTCTTCTCTCTCTCTAGTGAGCCTTGACAGGCACCACTACACCTTGTTTTGTGCCACTGCACCCTTCACCCCTGACTCTGTACTGCACAATTCATTAAGGGACAGGAAAGGAAGCAGGAGATTCTTAAGGAGGCTCCTACTCTGTGATGGAACCATCTACCCCATGCATATGTGGAAGCTATGTGAGAGTCTTCAGAGTCTGTCTAACTCTTGTATTTGATGTTTCTATAGTCTTCAGACAACTTTAACAGAAAGATTAAAAAGCACAGTGGGCGATGTGGATAAATCTGGATATTCAAAATTGACCTTAGGGTATAGCTTTGACTATACCTGAATTATAATAAAGAACACAGAGATATCTGATATTTACATATTTTATGTCTTTACGATGAATGAAAATAATCAATAATTTTGTAGAAAACAAAGAAAAAGAGACAAAGGGGCAATAAGAAAGAAACTTTATGAATATATGTATCATATATATATATATGCCTTCTAATATAATAGCTTGCAAAAAGGACTTGCCATGAAGGAATCTATTTTGATTTGAATAAAAGAGCAGTTTTAACTGTAAGCACCAAAGGTGGATATAAACAAAAACAAACAAAAACACCTCTTCCCCCCAAAACTTTGTTATAATTTATATAGGAGGTGGGACTGAAGGTGTAGATATAGCAAGAAACTATGCCCTGGTTAGCATCATGTACACATTCTGATGATATGAATTGCATATTATATGTATATATGTATATGTCTCTCTGTCTCTGTCTCTCTGTCTCTGTCTCTCTCTCTCTCTCTCTCTCTCACACACACACACACACACACACACACACACAACATACACACACACAACAGAGTCCTTGTAATCCAAAGCTTTTGGTGTATTATTGGGGGAACATATTTTAAAAATCTGTATTCCACCAAATTGGAAAATATAAAAGAAATGAATAATTTTTTATATAAGTCAAAGTTAAATCAAGATGTAATAAACCATTTAAACAGACCACAACACCTATTGTAATAAAGGCAGTGATCAAAAATCTCCCAACAATGAGAAGTCCTGGCGCAGATAGAGCCAGTGGAAAATTCTGTTGGCTTTTCAAAAAATATTTAATGACATTACTCCTTAAATTACTCTTCAAAATTAAAACTAAAGTACATTTATTAATTCTTCTTATGAGGCCACTGTTAACCCTAATCCTACCAGGAAACTTCTTTAGCTGGTAAAACCCTTTTAGTGAAGTAGCAGGACACAAAATTAATAAATAATAACCAGTAGCCTTTCTATATACAAATAACAAACATACTGAAGAAGATTTCAGGGAAACAGGGCCATTCAGAATAGTCTCAAAAATATATCTTAGGATAGCTCTAACCAAGTAAGTGAAAGACATTTACAATAAAAAAACTTTAAGATATTGAAGAAAGAAATTGAAGCACAAATCAGAAGATGGAAAGCTCTCCCATGCTCAGGGGTAGGTAGAATTAACAGTGAAAATGACTGTTTTACCAAAAGCATGTACAGATTCCCCATTGAAACTCCAACACAATTCTTTATATAAACAAGAAAAAAAAACAGCCGTCGACTCTGTATGGAAAGCTCACACACACACACACACACACACACACACACACACACACACACTCACACCATTAAAGTTGCTACCACCACTACCACCCCCCCTCACCCTACCACTACCATCACTGAAAACAACAGTGGCAACAAAACCAAGCCAATTCTGAATAATAAAAGAACTGTTTGAAATATCTCCACCTGATATTTTAAGTTGCCTTACAGAATTATAATATTGAAAATAACGTGGTATTGACATTAAAAACAGAGATGTTGACCAATGGCATTAGATTGAAGTTTAAAAAACAAACAAACAAAACCCCCCAGAGAATCCAGGAGTACACATTGGAGAAAAGACAGCATCTTCAACAAATTATGCAGGCCAACTAGAAGGTTGCATGTAGAAGAATGCAAATAGACATTCAAACAAAATTCAACTCTGAATGGATCAAGAACCTTAACATAGGACTGAGTCTGGTCGACGGAGAATGAGGTAGACTTGAACTCTGAGTAGATTTTCTTGCTGGAGGATGTGGTGGTTTGAATAGGCGTGGCTCCGTAGACTCACATGCTTGAATTCCTGGCTCATAGTGAGTGGCATTCTTGGGAGATATGACCTCGGAGTAGGTGTGGCCTTGGAGGAAGTGTGTCACTGTGGGGGAGGGCTTTGAGGTCTGCTATGCTCAAGCTGCACCTAATGTGACACAGTCTCCTTCTTCTGCCCGTGTATCAAGATGTAGAACTCTTGGCTCCTTCTCTAGTACCATGTCACCTGCTTACCCCTGTGCTTCTTGCTATGATGGTAATGGGCTAAAGCTCTGTGAGCCAGTCCCAATTAAAAGATGATTTTTATAAGCGTTACCATTGTGTTTCTTCACAGCAATGGAAACCTTAACTAAGACAGGGGGTGGGGGGACCTTCTGAAGAATCAGGGAACAGCCTCAGCTGCCAAGTCTTTGAGTTGACTGGCCAAATAAAAATCACTCCAATAACAATACACCGTGTTAATTTGTGACTGCAATCGTTACTCAGTACTTAGCACTTGGAAAAATATTGGAACTACAGCTGAAAAATGTCACAAGCAGTTGCTAGCAGAATTTCCATGGTCTTTTTATAGATTGTAGCGTGAATTCGGCTGCTCCAGGAAGTGGTTATACTCACATGCATTAGAGTACACTGGCGTGTTTATACAGAAGCACAGATACACACGTTCAAATATGCGGCGGTAATGGAGAAGGTGCGAAGGCAGATTTCTCACTTAGGCATTCATAGCTATGTAAATGTGCAAAACCATGAAAGTGAGACATCCCAATAATGTCTCTTGCCAAAGAGCCCTTGCCAGAACTTTCCCATCTGCCTCTGAGATAGAATGAATTTTGATGATGGCGCTCATGTATCTCAAACATAGCTAATAAGAAAAAAGAAAGCAGAAACCTTGTAGATCAAGAAAGAGTTCTAGACATGCCATAAGTCTAAGCCTGAACTCCCAGAACTGAGACATAGTCTTACAGACATGGAGACAGGTATCACTGGTTGGTTCGTTTGCTTGCTTGCTTGTTTGTTTGTTTTTCGAGTCTGAAATAAAAGTGCTTTGTTCTTCAATTACATGCTTTTGCTTGTCTCCAGATTTCTGTGGATTCCTAGGGTTGGGGTAGGTGCCATATATACAACCTTGACTTTCCCATTTAGGTTTTTGGATCTTTTTTTCTCCTGCTGATACCTTGCTCTTCTCTTGCTCACTAACCCCTCTGAGCACTTAACTGGGGCTCACAGGCAGTCCCTCTTTCAGACACCCCATCAATAGCTCACCCGGGTGTGAATGTTTATGGAGATTTTCATGCAGCTTTCAGAGGTGATGTCCGATGCAGTGACTGGTGCCCTAGAGTCTTTACAGATCCATGGGTTTTCACAAGAAAGTCTTCTCTGACCAGAACTTCCTCCTTTCTCTGTTAGCTTTGTGTCATCATGCCCTCCTTCTCAAAACTTCCTTCTGTCTGCTCTGTAAGGCTATTCATAATTTCCTTCTTACCCGGAATAGCTGGTCAGCTTTCTCATTATCGGCCTCTACTCATCGTTTTCATAGACGAAGTCTCCATTCTAGGTGGGTAGCCACACCTAAGACTTTGCCCTGTAAGCGCTGTCCATTGTTTAAGACATTCCCCAAGGCATGCTTTACACAGTTCTTCAGTTTTATTCTTTACTATGAAACGTTCTTCTCATTCGGACTCATTCATCACTTTTTAAGATGCTGCAGGAGCTCTTCTTCTTTCTCCCCTCTTCCGCCTCAGCATCTCTCTTAAAACTTTCTTATTTCTCCCCGTCAGGGTTGTCAGGTAAACTACATGATGCGTAGTTAAATATTTCTTCCCAATAAACGAGTAACTTAAAATTGCCAGTGTAATTAACCTTTGCATTATTAATATTGTATCGGGGACGCTTAGACTAAAAGCTATTTGTCGTTTATCTGAAGATCAAATACCACTGAGCATCTTGCGTTTTTAATTCGCTAAGTCTGGCAACCCTACTTGGTGATATACATAGTCTGATTATAGTACGTACTCACTCCATGTGTAATTCATCAACGGTATGCGCTGAATCTCATAATCTTCATGTTATTGCCAAATCCGTCAGGAGAATGTTTTGCTTCTGTGGAATTATTTCAGAGTCTTTGGAAGCCGCTCTCTGCCGAGAAGTCTGGTGTAATACACAGCGGCTATAATAAGACACGCGATCCCTCGCTTTGCTGGTTTTAACAGGGGAACTCCTGCTGGCTCTCTATGTGGGAAGCAAGCAGGGAAGCAACAGCAGAGCTTAAGGAAACAACCTGCATAATTGGTAGCTAGAGGCGAGGACTCTGTACTGCTACAATGGTCTGTGTGGGGAGTCCACTAGCCAAAGTCTGAAAGCTGTAGGCGGGGCCTCCTGGCTTTGCCACATTCTGTTTGGTCAAGTAGATGGGAGACAGCGCAGTCCCACTCATTTGGAACCCAAGAGGTTTTCATGTGCTGGGAAAATAAGCAGCAGAGAAGTTATTTAACAGTTGCTGGAGATAAAAGCACACACACACACAGGTGTGTGTCTCTCTCTCTCTCTCTCTCTCTCTCTCTCTCACTCTCTCTCTCTCTCTCTCTCTCTCTTTTAAGCTGCAGAGTTTCCTGTTCTTGAACGAGAAATGAAATCAAAGCTGTTATCCATGTACCTTTCATGTCCTGATGGATGTGCTGTTTCTCCGGGACTTTTCTATTATTCCTTGTGTCTTACAACCTGCTGTCTTATTTAGCCTAACCTGATATTAATTTCTGTGTTGCCGACATACTTATTAACACTTATAACACATTCAGCTCTATTTAGAGGTGCTTAGAACTCAGATTTTTCTTTTTGAGCTATCCAACACTAAGTATTTCCTTAATTCTAATGCCTATCGGCCCTTGAATTGGTATTTTGCCCTGAACATTAAATCATATTTCTACCCCAGTTTGTCAGAATGATTTCTAACCCCGACTGTTCTTTGTTGCACAGCATTTGAAAACAAAGTCTCATTTCTCCTGCTGGCTCATCGAACTGCATACATCTATCTGCCCATTGTTGTTGTTGTTGTTGTTATTATTATTTTGTGCAAGAGCTCTCCTGTTCGAGTATTCTATGGAAACAAATCCTGCTCAGTTTCTCCGTGTATTATTCGGGAGTCAGTAGCCACAGCTGTCTCGTGCGTTCGTTTTATTTGGACCAATTTCACCTTAGTCCAATGCCTTCATTTCTTCCTGCATGTTGTGATTATTACATGTTCACTTGTGTGACCCCAGTCCACAGGCTGTACCTGTGTCAATATTACACTATTTTATTACAGCAGGTTGAGTAATAGATTCCTCCTTCGTCTATATGGATATGAGAAGCTGTGTCTGACGGGTTTTGCTAGATGGCACTGGTTTTGGGGAGAGAGTTATTTGCTCACAGTCTTTCCTACAGCAAGGACTCACACCACCCCCCTATGGATGCAGGGATCTTGCTTTGATTTGAATGCATTTCTTTGTCTCCTCTTTGATACCTAAGAGGGCTGTAGAGGCTCAGTAATCCCCCCACCCCCAAATCCCTCTTATCATGGATAATATGATAATGCCATCAGGAGTACAGCACAGAAAAAACGAATCTCTCTAAGTCAGCCACAGCCTCACAACAATTATTCACCCCACTTTCCTTTTGTCTAACCTGAGAACTTCTTTGAAGTCAGTGGGAAGCCATCAGCACCAGGAAAGGAAGTTAATCCAGTCCCACATAAGAGGCTTCTCTGACAGGCAATTTCTCCTTCCTTCAGCAAGCTGCATTAAGCTGTTAGCAGGTAGTTACATGCCTTGGTTGCCTTGAATAAGGGTTAGCTTTTTCCTTGAATCTGTTTCTATTATATTTTTGTCTGAATATTTTAGATATTTATAAAAATTTTAGCACAGCAATTGACACAAGACAGTAAAAAAATCTCCATGAACAACTTAATTACATCTCTTATTACAAAATTCTAGTACGTTGAACTTTACAAACATATTACTAAAGAATAACTTTATGCCAAGAAACCATTACTTCAAAATGTACAACTTGGCACACCATTAAATACAGGTTTATTAGAGAAAATTTCCTTAATAATTTAGAGAAATCACTATCAAATGTTTCCCCTTGCCACTTTGACAATTTACTCCAGCAGTGAGGGACAGTAAGATCAAGCTACAGGCTGGTTAATCAGCCATATCTTCAGAGAAAATGTTATAAAGACAGGAGGACAGAAGACAGTGTTCAGAATCACTGTGGAGACATGATGGATGGGACAGCATAGGAAACTGAGAATCAGAGTTCAAGGACATACTGGAAGACACAGGAACACCTTGACTCAAACTCTCTCTCTCTCTCTCTCTCTCTCTCTCTCTCTCTCTCTCTCTCACACACACACACACACACACACACACACACACACACACACACGAGTAACTTTTGAGGTAGTACCCCCACAGTTTTTAAGCTTCCAATGTGTCACCTGAGTTCATCTTGTCTTCTTTTTTTAAGATATATTTATTTATTTTATGTATGTGAGTACACTGTAGCTTCAGACACACCAGAAAAGGGCATCAGATCTCATTACAGATGGTTGTGAGCCACCATGTGGTTGCTGGGGATTGAACTCAGGACCTCTGGAAGAGCAGTCAGTGCTCTTAGCCGCTGAGCCATCTCTCCAGCCCCTTTTAACAAGACTTGCTTGGGAGACCGAAGACTATTTATTAGAAGAAATATCTAGCATAGTTGTGTTTGACCACAGATAACAACAGAATTACCCTAATAACTAAGTTACCTAAAACAACATTCAATGGTGTGCGTCAGGAGCTTTGGAGTAAGTTGGCTGGGGAATCTGTCTTGTCCAGTGTTGAAAGTTCTTCCAAGGTGGTTTTCTTCCGTGTCAGCCACACTGATGTCTTCTATGTGTAAGGAGACTCAGTTTGTGATTCGAGGACCCTTCTGGCTTGTTAACTGCTTTTGCTAAATGAACAACAACCACAACTAAAAACTAACACCAATGAAAACTTCACAAGAGAATAAGCAAGAGGTTGAAATGCTTTCTAGGCCTTAGCCTAAGGAAAAAGAAAGTATGGTAGGATAAAAGTAAATATTTTTCTAGTTTCTACTAATTTTTTGAGTTTGTAGTTTAACATTTTTGGGTGACTAAGATTAATGGTAGATTATTTTTGAAATATTGAGAGTGTTGAGAATTAGAAGCTGTTGGTACTGTTGAAGGAAGAGCATAAAAACAAGTCTAAATTCTAGTATACATGACTCAGGGTGAGGAGCTAGCCCCTTGGCTAGAGTGTACCAGGAATCAGAGATGCTCTGGAGGACTAAGATTATCCCAGAGATGGTATGTAGGTGGAAAGTTCTGCCTCCATTGTGAGTGGTGGTCATGGTCTGTCTTCTCTAGTGGCTTCCCGGGCAGCAGAGAGATATGCAAGATACAGAGATGTGTGTGTGTGTGTGTGTGTGTGTGTGTGTGTGTGTGTGTGTGTGTGTGTGTGTGTCTGAGAGAGAGAGGGGGAGGGAGGGAGGGAGGGAGGAGGGGAGAGAAAGAGAGAGGTTGTTATAAGGCTGAAGTAAACACTCAAGCAAAGGGAGGCCACCCTACAATGTGCTAGCTACAGCACTCAGTTCGTGGTTAGTGGGCCCTATTTGATTCCCCATAATTTCAAAACAGTTCGAAAAATACTACTATGTTTCTAGGTGCTCATTGAAGATTTCTCAAATCAAATAAAGTATCTATCCAGTGATTAGGTTGCCTGCAAAATTTTGTTTCCCCAAATACTTTTTAAAGAATTGTCCCATCAAAATCACCCAAATGTCACAAAAATGTTAGCAGGCATTTGACCATTTCTCAGTTGGCAGTTTACCAAGAGTAAAGTGCCTGCTCTACCTCCCCTGGCACTGAAATGGAGACACACTTAGTTCCGAGATGGAATTCTTGCCATGAATTAATAAACCACTGGTAACAAGGAGAGATAGATGGGAACGAAGAAATAGAAGCTTCAAGCTCGGTGGCATTGTGCATTCAAACACCTCATGGGGCGAGGCTAATTCCACAAAAAGCGTTCCTCCTCTCCATGTGCTCACGTGGCTTCATGAAGGATTGGAGTCCTGGAAGCCCAATTTGTAAAGCAGCCAATTCGAGTTGTGAAGGTTGCATATTTGTTTATTGAGACTGTGCTATACCAAAATAATTTATTTGCTTAAATTTCAATGGCTTAATTTTGTAGCAGCAGGGACCTATTTTGTCTGAAAAAACTTTCTTCTTTCCAGATCTCAGTGGAGTCCAGATTGCAGGAAAACGTTCACTGCTAATGGGGATAGTGATTAAAAACACAATTATAACTCCCTCTCGACAACCAGTCAGCTCACCTCATAGTTTGCTTTCTAAGTGCTTTAAAGGAAGCAAGCTATCTAAACGCTAAATAACTACACAGAGTGCCAAAATGCTCTAGTTGGAGCAAGAGTAACCATCACAGACTAGAAAACAACTAGAAAGAGAGCATAAGCATGTTCTTAATTTTATTAGGAATGACAAAGGAAAAGTAATCATTATGTATATTAGCCAAGGATTATATATGTATATATATAGCTACAATTAAAATACTATTTTTATTCAACAAAATACCCTAGTGAGTATAAACAAAGCTAAAATGAAGTGTTGGCAATCAGTGTTAAGCCCTAAAATGCTGAACATTGTCCTTACAGTCTAAAGACTGTTTGGCTGAATTACCCACTTTACTTCGCATACTTGGAAGCATTTTTCCAGTTGACGCACATGTTGTAGCAGAACTTAAACTTGGGAAAGCACCAGGAACTATTTGAGCCAATTAAAATGAGCAAAATGGCTTAATATTGGGAAGAACATAGCATTCGTGGGAAAAATGAGGTTCAAATAAATAGGAAGAATCTAAACTGAAGGACAGGTTTGAGAGGTAGGGAATGGTGAAATTTTAAAATAATGTATTTACTACTTTTTATGACATGAAATAGCAGGGGACTATTTATGTCAACCTTTTACTATCTTACTTTTGCTTTTTAGGGTATACATATATATGAAAATTCCATGCATTGCCTCCACATTGCTCTAAAATTTGTATAGAACTATGAGTTGACCAAGGATGGCAGCAGTGGACATTCCAAACTGGACGGAGAAAGCCTCGAGGCCTCAAACACACACGGAGAATGACGGACAAGTGAGGAAAGCTGGTCGCAGGACAGGTGGCATTATCCAGGAAATGGCTCATTGTTGCTTATCCTGTGCCAAACGGTCAGCCTGAGAACATACACATGAGGACTACTGTACAGGCTGAACAGATTATATCTGGGAACACACACACAAATATATATGTGTGTATTAATAATTATTTAAAAAAGGGCCAATAATTTGAAGGAGCAGGGATATCTTGGTGGTTCTGGAGGGAAGAAAGGGAAGGGAGAAATGCTATAATTATGTCACAATCTCAAAGAGATGCAGAGGATAATGCATTATTCTATTGTCATTTGTATTCACACAAACGGAATAGGCATTTAGACGTCCTTGGGTTGGGAATTAGGAGCAGTTGGAAGTCAAACAGTGGAGAAATAACTTGTGTTTCATGTTTTCCTGGTTCCTGATACCATGCACGGACACTGTTTCATGTTGCACAAGCATCAAATATCCAGGGTTCAAGACGACTGCAGGATGAAGGGTGAGGGTGAGAGCTCCATCAGGGTTGCCTACCGTGTACTTGTCTCGAGCGTAGGGAATGCTGTAAACGAGGCACCACTATTTTACATAGGAGTCTGTGAACTCATGGGAAAAGTGCTATTGGTTTAGGATATGTAATGTGCTATATGCATTTCTGCCTGGAACACAGTAAATAAAAATCCAGTGAAAAGAAACCAAAGCAAAACACCTGGTAAATATTTATTGACATTTTTGAGCCCTCTTAAGTTTACATTTATCTTTATAGCATGCAATGGTATATATCACCACAGCTTAATGATTTATTGAATCATTACTGACCCATAGGTTTATAATTTATTTTAAAGAAAGGTATCATGGAGAATAATTGAAGGGCCATTTATTGAAAACATCTTAAATCCTTAAATAAAAAAAGTTCATCTTAATAGAAGGTATTATTTTAATGGAGACCTTTCTATTTTTATATTGTGGTCAAAATGAAAGAGCTGAAAGCCCAAGATGGCAGTCTGTGAATCATGTTGAGTCCTCGCCACCAGTACAGGGCAGCCTTATTACCCTTTCTGTTACAGTGGAAGGAAGAGTTGGGGATGGTTATTATCTTCAGTGGGATCGCTGCTGCCCAGCAGAGCTCGCCATTTACTGAGGCCGAGTCTTGGGGAAGAACCTGTCATTTGCTGCTTTCTGGGAGAAAGCCTGCAATTGGCCGCCATGCCCCTGAACTTGCTGATAGTTCAGATAAAGCTTTGAGAGCAATATTCAGAAGCACCAGCTGCTGTCTAAGGCTGTCACGCCACGGCCCTTATTCAGCAGGCACCTTTATGAGAATAAACTGATTCACAGCCATTAGGGGAGAAAGGTCAATCTGTGGAAGCTGAGACTTCTCATTCATCATCCTACTGTACAGCCTTGTTGGCAATTTTATTCTCAGATATCAAACAAGTAATTTTGGGCTTGTTAATACCTTTTGCCAACTGATACAGTGGTTCGGACACGAACAAGCAAGGGCTGCAGATGTGAGATACTGTGTTTTGTCTTTCGCCTAGATCAGACAGGCATCACTGATAACAAAACCAACAAAAAAGTGTGTAGTAATTGACTTGGGGTGGTCTGGCTGCTCCCCTAAAGTACTCCTCCATCCCTTCCTCCTCTGCATGGCTCTCCCTACATCCAGCGATTTTAAGAACTTTTAAGAATTCAAAGGGTATTTTAGAAATCCCTTCTAAAGCCAGCAGACTTGTGTATTGCCAGGGAGACAGGCATCTATGGAAGTACATTGAGAAGACATTTCCTAGCTTGGATAATCAAACAGTCTTTCTCTTTCAGACCTTAAATTTACTCCCCATACCCATGGGGTATAACAACTGTAGGAGATTTTCAAGGATCTTGCTACTCATGTGAAGAAGTCTTATTAAGGTAAAATGTGCTCATAATGTGTACATATAGGTTTTTATGGGACCACTAAACAATCAGTTAGCTAGGTTAGGGCTAGTGCTCTAAGCCTGTAAACTAACACTCCAGGAGGGAGAGACCAGAGGAGTTCAAGGTTATCCTTGATGGCACAGTAAGCTTGAGGCCAGCCTGGGCTATATTAAGATTTTGTCTTAAAAATAAAAAAAGAAACAAAAATCAAACAAACCAAAGCAAGACCCTCCATTGCTCCAAATCCCATAAATCTATGAAGAATATACCTCTATCTATCTATCTATCTATCTATCTATCTATCTATCTATCTATCTATCTATCTATCTATCTATCTATCTGTATGACGTTAGATACTATACATGTCATATATTATCTCTTTCATTAAAGCATAGGTCCAGTGATAACATACATGAAAAGTGTTTCCAAATAATCAAACTATGGTCAATTCAGATCTCATTTCATGGTAAGTGATGATTCTCTCTTAGTCTAATGGTTAGTGTTCTGGTGACTTTTACAGATAAACTGTTTTCACTCTACCTAACTGCCATAGGTAAGAGAGGTTACAACTTCTGTTTGTCTTGCTCTATACTTAAAGCCTCAGAGATTAAAACTGTGCCTAACACAATCAGCATATTTTTCTTCTAGAAAGAAAACATTAAAGGGAACAGTAAATATCCTTGCTGGAGCACAGACGCCAGGCAAAATGTATTCTCCAGAATTGGTGCTCCCAGAGCCCATGAGCAGGCTACACTCAGAATTCTCTTACCAGTCTGCAGCCTCCGCTCTCCCCTCCTCACCCCTCTGATATCGTGTTGATACTCTATTCTTTCAAACACCAAGAGGGCAACTTTACACATAATCCATCAAATCTAACCTTTTAACGCACAGAATAAGCAAGTCCATCCAAATCTTTTAAAAACCGTCTTCACAGGTTTCTTTCGTTTGTAACGGTACTTTTCTTTATGCTCACTTCCTTTCGATACTGATTGGTTGGTTGATATTTCTATTTTTCTCTATGTGCTTTGCCTCTGGCCCTTCCTGCTCAGAAGCCCTCAGTCTCATGGTCCAAAAGAAGAGGAGGGCCTCATGGTCCAGAGGAGGCAGACTTTCCTCCATTACACGTTCATGCCTCTTAGATCTCAAACAGCTTGATGTGAAGCTTGTGCCTGCTCCTCCGCCCTCCATGCTTTTGCTGGTGCCTCTGCCACAAAGAGGCCGGGGCTGCCTTTTATTCCACATCTTCTGTAAAAGCAGGGTGTTTAAGGGCATGCTTTGGGTACAGGCCTTGGTCCATGACCCAAGGTCTACTCATTTGCCATTTAACTTCAGTCCCGTTTGTGGTGCTTCCATTTCCCAGAACTATGGAATGTTTTGTGAAATCTGACCTTTGCCAGATTTCAGTTCTTTGACTTTAGCTGTTAATCCTGAAACCTGTAAAAATCTAATTCTCTCACATCTGTGAATGGTTGTCATAGAAGTCAAGATGAAATTTGAGAATCATAAATAAATTATTGACCCATCAAAGGTGAAATGTTAGGGCATCAAGTTCTGTCTGATATGCACTAGGTGGTGGTTCTCTCTCTCTCTCTCTCTCTCTCTCTCTCTCTCTCTCTCTCTCTCTCTCTGTGTGTGTGTGTGTGTGTGTGTGTGTCTTTACAGATTTAGGATAGGGCTCGTTTCTAGCCTTGTTGTTAGGGAGACAGCTCAGTTAGAAAGCAGGCAGAGTGGTGCGTGTCTGTGATTCTAATGTTAGGGATGTGCACTAGCTAATGAGGAATTTCAAGCTCCAGGTCCTGTGAAAGACATTGTTTCCACAGACAAAACAGACAGCTTATGAGGAACAGCATTAGGGGTTGATTGCTAGCCTCTACACCTATGCACATACACGTGAGTTTACAGACGCATGAACATGCTCCCCTCGCACACTTGGTTCCAGCCTCATCTCTGGTTAGCAGGAAGGACAGTTGTTCATACTTCCAGGATGGTCCACTTCACTGTCTATATGGTCACCCTTTATGGGGGATTCTTCTAGTGAAACCTCCCTGGACCAAGATGCTGCCACAGCTACTACTGTGATAGAGTTAGTTGGAGTGGTTTGCTGTGGGTGGCTGCTAGTTTTCTCATGTTCCTTCTTCCAGAGGTACATCTTTCAAACCTAGTGGCTTTGAATGATCTCAGAACAGACTAGCAATCACAGGAAAATCAGAGCCTGAGTCCCATCCCCAGTCCCAAAGGTGCTAGTTATTACTCCTCCTTTAGCAGAGTGTTTGTCAGAAAGAGAAGACAGACTTAGGACCTTTGTACTCAATTTCACTCAGCTATATCTAGCAGGCTAAAGCATTTCCCAGAATCCTTTGCTGCTCATTGTCCTGTGTTGAACCATAGTCATTCTTAAGCAGGGGACTGTCACCACAACACTAGAGTCTTCTATTCTCAACAACTGTAGAGATGAATAACCTTTCTCCAGTGACTCATTTACCCTTGAGAGAAGTTCCCAATGCTTTACTCCAGTGTGCTGACATCAGGTCTCAAGTTGACTCAGAAAAATAAATAGGATTCTGAATGCTCTGATTCCTATATGAAGCTGGATTTTAAGTCACCATGTCCCAGAGTTTTGCATTTTGTAGAAATAACACGAGGAGGTTATCTTTGCTTTCACTCAATGAGATTATTAATGATAACAAACTTCCAACCCTATAGTAAGAGAAAACTATGTTAATCCACACAACCTGTATTCTGGATTGAGTAAATACAGCTTTGTGATTCTTGTTTTTCTCAGTTCACTGAAGACTGGGCAAGAGATTGGCCCAAAGTTGGCTCTGGTCACTGCTTCTGAAATATATTAGTTAAACTAAGGTATTCTTTAAAGTCTTTTATTTGCTAGGACTGAAGATCAGAACTATGATAGCACTCACTGCCCCTCCTTCTGATGCTTACACACATGTTCCAGAACATGTGGAGAAGCACTTGTTATTGTATGTTTCACAGATGCCTGGCTTGTGTCATGTCCTCCTGTCAGAGGAAAGTGCTAAAGAGAAAGTGCTGAATAAAGCTTTTTGAATTTGTTTTTATAACATATACCAGTGTGCTGTCTTCAGGGCTTCAGCCTATGTATGTGTGCATTCATGTGTGTATGTGTGTGTCTATGTGTGTGTATATGCATGACAGTGTGTGAATGAGACTCTGTGTGGGTATGTGTGTGTGTGTATGCTTTCGAGTGTGTGAGTTGTGTGTGTGTATGTGAGACTGAGTGTGCGTATACATGTGTGTGTGCATGCATGAGTGTGTGTGAGACTCTGTGTGTATGTGTGTGTGCATGTGTGTGTGTATGCGTGAGAGTGTGTGATTGAGACTGTGTGTGTGTACATGTGTGTGTGTATGTGTGAGAGTGTGTGATGCTGTGTGTTTGTACATGTGTGTGTACATGCATGAGAGTGTATGAGTGAGACTCTGTGTGTGTGTGTGTGTGTGTGTGTGTGTCTGCACATCTGTGTATTTGGAGGTACCTGGGATCATCAGTTTACATAGGTCCATAAATGAAAAGTACACATTTTCATCGGATTAAACGAGCTTTGTAAAGCACACAAACAAGCCTTCGGGGTCACGTTTCCAGCTTCATCTCCATTTCCTAACGAGGGCAGGAAGATTAAAATATCTACTGACTAGATGTGACTTTGCATTTCAATTATCTTGACAGTTTCTCATCATTTTTGATGATTTAGTAATGCAGAGTGTAGCAAAGTAGCTGAGCTTCTCCCACAAAATATCAGAATTGTTTTTCATTTTAATATACTTCAGAAGATCATAAAATGTTCCTTAGAGTGACAGCTGAGTCTCAATATTTATGACTTTCTGATTGCTGTAGTGCTTTAGGGAAAAAAAAACCCCAAAATGAGCCCTCGAGTAAAATTTAAGTGAAAAAGATTAAAATTCAAGGTTCTGGACTCCTTTCATTTGAACGAATGTCCAATTTTTTTCCTGGATGTTTTATGTGCCAACCTTAGTTTCCCCATATTTGACAGGTTTTAAAAAAGTGCTTCATTTCTCTCTGAAATATACGAGCTGCTTGATTTTTTTGAAATCAGCCCCTTTTCAGATCAGCACCACTTTCCCCTCACATTTCCTACTGGAGGCGGCCACACACTGCATCTGCCCACAGATGGAGGAGGTCAAGCCCAGGATGAGTGAAGGAAAAGGGTAGCTGTCAGGACGCCATGCATTTAGGATTCCTCCACCGCGCTGATACCCACACAGGGGATTTGTAATGTGTGCCCGAGTCTGTTTACTCTTTAATCTTCCTGTGAGCTTTTGTTGTTTTCTCATTCATGTGCATTGACTCGATTGAACTGTTCATTCAAAATATAGCTCTTTAATCAGTTTATGACTTTGTAACTTTTCCCTCCAGTGTTTCTAAATATGTTTTTGTTAGTGCAGTGTGTTATTAATATCTTATTATTTTGGGGAGCAATATAATTTCATATTAGAATGTCTCGCTACAATTAAAAGGATCGCGGAAGTGTAGAGAAAAATGTGAATGCTGTTGACAGCTTCACAAAGCAAGAGAAGAACCACATGAGCCTGAAGAGATTTATTAAGGACAATAATTTTATTAAAGGTCATTAAAATGCCTAAGTTTTAAAAAACTTGTTATTTTTATTTTATGTGCATTGGTACTTGCCTGCATTATGTTTATGTGAGGGTTTTGGATACCTTGGAACTGGAGTTACAGACAGTTGTTAACTGCCATGTGCTGGGAATTTGACCTGAGTCCTTTAGGAAGAGCAGCCAGTGCACTTAACCATTGGACCATCTCTCCAGACCCTGCACATCTACGTTTTATTAAACTCTCACCTATGTGTTTCCCCTGAGATTTCTGACAATGAATCTCTTCATTAAGTTACCTGACTGTTCTCCAAGCTCTATTTTAGGTGATGCATAATGTGAAGTAACGGACCCAGAGCTCTGCCCTTGTGAGACCGATATGTGAATATCAGTGACATAGTTGACGACGACAACGATGACGATGACGACAATGATGATGATTGTGTTCAACAAAAGTTGTTATTTGAGTTTGCTGAATCTTATAAACAAGACCAAGTGGTTACCCATTGCACCTTAGTAAAGAATTGAAAACAAGTAACTCAAGATTAGATTCCTCGGGAAGCACAGCACCCAGGCATAGGGGAACACCCTCCTTTTTGATTTGCCAGCTAAGCTGCAGCAGAGATGTACTGTGCTGAAGAGAACAGACACAACCATGAGGAAAGTAACCTGGAAAACAGAGACATTGTCAGGGTTGTTCGGAGAAGGTTTGGAAGCTTCTAAAAGGCCCATGATAAAAGTGTTCTTTCATTTGATCTGCATAAAAGATTTATTCCGAACAAAACAACATAAAAGTAGACTTGCTTAATTATGGGAAATTTGAGAATGGTCTGAATTTTTATCCAACATTAACTCTAGATCTAAAAGAGGAGAAAGCCTCTACTTCACCAGTCTCTTTCACTCCTACTTTATTTGGCTAATTATCTTCCTATTATTCTTTCTCTCTCCCTCTGCCTTCCTGCTCCTCTGCCCCACTTCACCTCTCTCTCTCTCTCTCTCTCTCTCTCTCTCTCTCCTCCCTCCCTCCCTCCCTCCCCCCCCTCTCCCCTCCTCCCTCCCTCCCCCCCTCTCTCTCTGCAGGCCTGGTTTTACACTGCTGTTGGTCATTCATTTGTTCTTGAGCAAGTCACCTCTCTAAGCTTTCATTTGGTCTTGAAACATGCAGAAGGTAACACCATAGACAAGGATATAGCCCAAACTAAGAGCCAATCCAACTGATCACTAACACAGCTTACAAGGATTAACAGAGGAGAATGGTTAATATTAAACATAACACATGTGATGATGCTGTGATACATAAAAAACCCATCACAGATAATAGCTCTTTAAGCAATGGAGATGAAGCAGAGGCATGGGAACTCTGGCTACACAGAAGTTTCTGACAGACACTGCCTTAGCTTATCCCATGTGTGTGGTTGACTACCCAGCCTGGAAGCAGCGCTGGTGTGAACCAGCATGTTCGGATGCCCAGTTACTCACCCTTGCCAGGCTAGTCCCAGATGGAACTTTATAAGGGACATACTTCCTGTAGATATGACCGACTCTAGAACACGGAACGTCGAACATTTCCCCTCCGCACATCCAAACCTAAAAAGGAGAAGGTAAAAGAAAAATTAAGGGTAAATTTCACCAAAAAGGAATGAATAGAAAGTATGAAAAATTTACAAATTTCCTTTAACAAACTTTTTCTTTTAAAGTACGTGGATCTGTGTGTGTGTGTGTGTGTGTGTGTGTGTGTGTGTGTGTGTGTGTATGTGAATATGTAGACGTGAGTATCTGTGGGGGTCAGATGATCGTGCTCTGTCGCCTGAAACTGGAGCTGCTGGCTGTGGATGCTGGGAACTGAACTTGAGTTCTCTGGAAGAGCGGCAATGTTCTTAAGCACTGAGTTATTTCTTCTGGATAATTTTTGTCATAGGTAGTTAATAAAAAAAAAGTTAAAATCCTGATTCACAAATACATAGGATAAGAAACTAGTTCCCTAAATTCTTTTCCACAGATATTATACTGGTAGTTTTTTCTTCTTAAAACTTCTTATCGCAGTTATTTTCCTGAAATAGAATTTAATGCTTAGATATCTTCTCTGTACAGATACTTGTTTTTTTTATAATGTTGTCAAAACATTTAAAAATATATTTCTAAAATGTAAACACTGAAATAATGAAGGTGGAGTTTTCAAAACAGTGGTCTCAGTGATGAAGTACAAACCTATCCATGCTGTATGCATGGTACTTGCATCCAGGTCGATCTTAAAATTAGTATTGCATTTTCATTACCCTTCACTACCCATAGTAAAACAATTAACTGGTTATATTGTGTTTCACTATGACAAGTCATGAGAACATAGACATAGTCCCAGATTTACATAGAAGATGGTATATTAGAAAATAATTTAACTATCAAAACAAAAGCCTAGGCTTCATAAAGATATACTTCTACCATTGTTTTACAGGAAAAAATTTTAAAAGGCTTTCGATGGTTTGATGGTTTATGATATATGGACCACATTATGTAATCTGAACCGTGATACTTGTACATATGGATTTTTCTGTGAAGATTTTTTGTTTATTTTTTGCATTATATTGAACTTAAAATCAGTAAATATTGAGCAAAATCTATTACCCTTCAAATTGCTGTTAGGGCTCAGCTAATCATTTGATGATGTTAAGAAAATGAAGAAGGGGGAAAGGGAGACAGGAGGGAGAGAGGGGCAGAGAAGCCGTGGCAGAACAAGATGGCAGGTGATGTTAAGATTCTGCTCTGTGTATTACAGGTTGTTATTAATGTTCTCAAAGGATGGATGGTACCGGGCTTTGTATGTTTAAGTGGGCAATTATATCTTATCAATTGGGTCAAAGATTATTGTGTTGTGTGTTCTTTTATGTGAGGGTTTGAGTGTAGGAAAGTGCGCGGCTGGGATGTGTTTCCGCCAAGATATCTAGCAGATGTCTTGGGGCACCGCGGTGCGGACCTAGCGGGGTAAAAGTCAACCATGCTTTTTTATTCTTATATTTTTACAACAACAAATGGTGAACCAAGGTGATGGGCAAGAATCTACTAGTAATCCTAAGAGTTGAGAGAAAGTTTTTATTTTCTAAGTAAGAGGAGTCCGGGCGCCATGTTAAGTCATGTGATATCTTAAGTGGGGGAATTCAAACAAAGAAAGTGGAAGCCACCTGGGCTGGCAGGCTGTGTGTCCCCTGCTGTGTAGAGAAGTAATGGCACCTCAGAGAGTCAGAGATTAAAAGCTGCTTTTAAAGAAATTGTTTAGGAAAGTCTTTCAGGATACTTTATATTCTTTTTTAATGTGGGCTCCACGGGAATTTTGGGGTTGAAATCCTAGTTAGACAAGCTACTACTTAATTACAGGTATTATTAAAAGGTGATTGAGTTTGTTTTAGAAAGAAGAGACTAAAGAGATTACCTGAATCAGGTGGGGATTTTCATCCACAGTTCAGAACTTAGATAGGGAAAATTAGTCACTACCCAAGTAGATAGTTGTGATGAAAATGTCTGGTAACACCAGGAGAGTGAATGCAGACATATATTATAGAAGTTATTAAGGTTAAAAGAAAATCTGTGGCTCTGGGTAGAGAGTTTACAGATGGATATATTTTAAGTTAAAGTCCTGAGTTTTAATTTGCTTATTGGTTTTAGAATTGATAGGTGTTTAAGTTTGTTTTAAGGAGAGTAAAGAGATTACCCGAATCACGTGGTGATTTTCATCTATGGTTTGGAACTTAGATAGGGAAAAATTAGTCACTACCTCCAAGTAGAGAGTTGTGATGAAATGTCTGTAACACCAGGGAGAGTGAATTCAGTCATATATTATAGAAGTTATTAAGGGTAAAGAAAAATCTGTGGCTCCGGGTAGAGAGATTAACAGTTTGAGATATTTTGGGCTAAAGTCCTGGTTTTATATGTTGCTTATTGATACTGGAATTGATAAAAGGTGTTTAGTTTGTTTTATGGCCATATGGCTCGTTGATGCCGGCTAGTGAGAGTTTGTGGTTACTTTTGATATTTACCACAACAGGAAGCTCGAAGTCTCTTAACGTGGGCTGAATGGGAATTTTGGGTTCATTTCCTGCTATCATACAGTACAAAAGCCTATCAGGCTCATTGTTTAGCTTGCTTCCTTTTTTAAAAAGTTGTTTAATCTTCATAATGGGTGTGACTTTGAGTTTTATGGTTATATTATTACTCTGGGAGAGAGTGCAAGATACAATCTTTTCTGGTTTCAGACTAAGGAACACAGTATTTTGGGAAAAAGATTTTGTCTTTGTGTTTTTAAAAAGTGTGATTAGGCTCTGGAAACCTCACAGAGTCGCACCGATCAGATTTGACAGAGGTAGACCGCCAGAAAATTTATTCAGGAGAATCAAACAAAAATCTATCTCGATTCTAAACTTTTGTCTTGAGAGTTGTATTTTACAGAGTGTGCCTACTTGGATTCCTAGACTCAAGGACTTTCAGCTGGGTCCAGTCAGGACACATCGGCTACAGCATTTGCTTCATTCTTCCTACCCCCTACCCCCAAGGATATCTCAACGCCCATGTACAGCTTGAAGAAGTTATAGAGGAGTTGTCACCCCAATTCCCTGGACTTTGGGGAGCTGAAAGTGGTTATTCTAAAGTTGTTTTTATGAGGAATTTAGAAATGGTAATTTAACAGGGAGGAATTAGCTAGATTGAATTGTACAGTCATAATCTCATTTGGTAACTAAGCTTAAATCATATCTTTGTTTGGGTATAGAATTTATTTGTTAAAAGAGTTTAAAAGTACAAGGTTTAGAGCCAGTCCTTCTATTGATGTCATTACAAACTTCTGAGATGATTAACCATGTGAGTTAAGGGCCAAATAGCAAACATATTACTGACGTTGTGAGAGTGCTTTCAAGATATTATTAAGATATAAAGACAACAGTATAGATTGTCTTATATAGGTAGATGGTTTTCAAAAACGTCAGAAATCCACAAAATTTGAGATTTAAAGTTATTTATCTTTTGTTGAGACATATCTGCTCCTAACAGTTACCCTTTGGTGGATTTAATGAAGAATGTGAACATCCCTACCTCCAGGTGAGGCAATACTTTGTGGCTAGGCAGCCACTGGACAAAACTGCCTGTTTCATCTGCAGACTAATACTGTCCAGAAAAGGACAAATTATGCAGTATAGTTGACTGATAAACTCTGCCAAGACAGGGTGATCAGCCCTTCAAAATCTGCATTTCAAGAGTCTGTCAGTTGATTTTGGGCCAGAAGGCTGAAGACTTGTGCTCAAATGTTGCTAACAGGGGACTGTGCTAGTGGAGATTTGTCTCTACAACCTCTCAGTTCTGGAAGCCCTGTTAGGCTTCCTATGTGTATAAATATTTGGTCATTAAAAGATTTCTGATGGGGTTGAAAACTGATTACAGTCTCATAGCCTATCAGGCTGTTTAACTCTGAAAATACATATTTTATTGGATAGTTATCAGATAGTATACAAGCTAGCCAAGATATAATATAGATTTTAAGCCTTTCTTAAGTTGGAATGAATAACTAAATGTTCTGTCTAACTGATATAGTGATGGACTGAGTGTTGAGTATATCATATGTTTTATAAATTGTAGAATGGTAATAATTGTAGTCAATTTATATATAAGTAAAAAGGCTTTTTAACTGGACAAAAAGGGGGAAATGTGGTTTGCCCTGAAGTTATCTGTATTTTGATGCTAATTCCACTGCCCCAAGGACAGCTGCCTAGTCGGTACTCAGAACTCAGGTGACTTCACCAGAACTACTTCCCCATTGAATTTGTAAAGTATAGGTGAGGGGCAGGTACAGGATAGAGAGGAGGCCTATCATTGGAGGAGAAGGAAGGATGGGTGGGAGAGAAGTTTCAAGGAAGAGGAGGAGAGGAGAGGAGAAAGGAGAGACAGGAGGGAGAGAGGGACAGAGAAGCCGTGGCAGGACAAGATGGCAGGTGATATTAAGATTCTGCTCTGTGTATTTACAGGTTGTTATTAATGTTCTCAAAGGATGGATGGTACCGGGCTTTGTATGTTTAAGTAGGCAATTATATCTTATCAATTGGGTCAAAAAAATGAAGACCACTTAACAAAAACCCCAGACACAAGAAGCCCTCTTTTGAGTTGTTGGTCAGGGCTATCTAAGAGATTCTCAAAACATATAGCCTATTGCTGCTACTTGGTTATATGCAGAGGTGGAAGGTAAGTTTCTATTGTTAAAGATACCATGAACTTCAGAAACATGGCCTAGAGGACCCTGAGCCAGAACTGACCTGATTTTCCCTTCCCTAGATTTCATGGTATTGGAAGGTGCCACACAAGCCTGTAATGGAGAGACACAGTGAACTGTCTATGATGATCATATCTAGATATGATATCTGTGGACCACAGCAATGACAAGCATAGCAAGATAACCCTGCAGGCAAAGTAGTGGCTCACACACCTTGGTGATAACCAATGCCTCTCTAATTGGATTTAAGACTCACTCAATAAAAGGAGTGTGGGAAGACCATGTCTGGTATTGGAAACTTAGCTAACTAACTAATCAATGATGGTGAAATTAAAGTTATTGGAGAAGAATTGACAACCACTAATTTACTAAGTTAGCATAAAACCTAACTGAAATACATAAACATGTGTTCCTATGCCCACACATAACCTTAGTCTTCACCTGTCATCAAGTAAACTTCTGTTTGAAATAGAAAGATCATTACAGAAAACTACAACCAGTTAATATGCAGAACTGCAGAGCTCAGTCTCAATGGATTCATTTACAAAACACGAGGATTATTATAGAAGATGTGCATAGAAATATTCTAAGAGCAAGAGCATCAGGAACATTTCTGTGAGATTGTGTCTGTTAGTAACATCAGAAGCTGCACCTGTAATACCTCACCAACATGACCGCTCAAACATGGGTTGGACAAGGACATCAACCAACAAGCCAAACTACCTGGGAAAAAATTCCAGGATGCTTCAATCCTACACAAAGAACTACAGGAGACTGAGTAAAGTGGAAAGGGGAAGAGATGGCCCTCCTTTGAGAAGATCAGACTGATCACTGATCAGTGACGAACAGCTCCAAAACATAATACAGCTAACACGAAGGAGATGGGGATGGGAGGGTTTGGAGGGAAGAAAGGGATGGAATAAATGTCTTAATTAAGATATAATCTCAAGAATTAACAACAAAATCTTAAAAGCCAAGAGACAAAAAACCGTAATCCAATCTGAGCCAGCCCAACTGAAAACAAAACCCAAACCAAGCACTCAGCTCTGACCTAGAGAGAAAAGAAAAGAAAACAAAGCCTGATCTCTGCTGAGCAAGAGAAACTCTGCAAGTAGACTTCTGGATTGTAACTAAAAATTTCCACATCTCAAGATTGCCAGCTAACCTTGAAGGGCTTGGCATTACCAAGTCTCTATAACCATGTGAGCTATTGCTTAAATCTTTCTCTTTTCTAAGTTTTATGACCCTTGACTGATACACACCTATAGACTGTCTGGAAGTGTTAATATTTGAAGAGAGAAAGAAATTTTTAAATTTCCATGTATATGAATATTTCCTTTCAACTCCCTTATTCAAAGGAATGACACCTTACATGAGACTGGTTGAATAGGAAGTCAGGTCCGAGGGGAGCCAGTTCAATTATTAAAGCGGTATCCAGCTGCTTTGCTTGCATTCAGGCCACCCTTGGTATTGATTTCAACTTAATGGAATATTTAGGAGTGACTTGGACTAAGATATTGGAAATATGTGTGGTAGTATAAGTCTGGTAGGGGCAGTGAAAGTTCTAGACAATAGTCCCAGTATCTGGAAAAATCTGAAGAGGCTATAGTTGTATACAGTTAAACATAAAAGAGTAAATATATGATGTGCTGTATCTTTTAAGGAAGAGAACCAAACCAAAACAAACAGTGACAATGATAAATCAATAAACCTTGCCAGAGCAGGGGAAGTCAGGAAGATCTGTGTTAACGGAAGAATATGGAGAGTTTAGGGCTCGATCTGGGTTCTGTGTGCCATTCTGAGACATTTTGCTGATTTCTGAGAAAAGACTTTTAAAGAGAATTGCCCCAAGGGTTAGGGTGATCTAAAAAGAAAGGATAGAAAGATCAGAATATATGTAGTTAAGGACAGCTAAAATCCAAAGGAGCCTTGTCATGCATTTAAAACCTGAAGAGCTAGAAGAGATGTTTTTATAGAACTTCAAAGAAATATTACCAGGATGAATGGTGTCCAGCTATGAGAGACAGATTAAAACCCAGCTGAAGGAATTTTTAATAATACGGATAAAGATGAATATGGCTTTCTGTATCACTAGATATACTGGAAACTGTAGGAGGTGAGATTTTGGAGACAAGCGTGTAACCCGATTAACAGTTGATGTTGCTGATGTTTAAAGCTAATTGTGATGGCAGAAATTAGTATTTAGATTGCCTACTGCACCCTTATAATGGGTTATTTCACTTAGTGCTCACAATTCAAATGTCAGGTTTTACTACGTCCGCAGCGATATTGGCTGGAAATTGGCAGTCTAGAGATGCCTAGGGTTTGCTCTAAACCACATAACTAGAGCTGAGAATGGAGCTCAGTTGAGAGCACTTGTCAAGTATACTTAAAGCCATGGGCACAACACTCAGCACTGTATAAAGCAGGCATGGTTGTACAGGCTTATAATCCCAGTACTTAAGAGGTAGGAGTAGGAGGACCAGAATTTCTTAGGAGACCCGAGACCCTGTCTGCAAAAGGACATTTGAAATCTAGTCCTTGAATAGTCTAGTCCAGCACCCATATCCTTAATCGATATTCTATCCATAGAGCTCCCAGTTTTGATAATTAGTACTGCTGCCTCTCCAGGACATATGGTCTTATCTACAGCTATACAACTCTGTTGGTGAGTAGTTATGGCTCTATTTCAAGAAAATTTTGTTTGTAAAAACACGCACGAGGTCCTGGTTTGCTGACCATTCTTCCACAAAGTACAAAACATGTCACACAGGGAAATTCAGTTAATCTAAGGTAATGTATGTGGGAAACTATAATTTCTAAAACTAGACACCATATTGTCTTTCACTCCATATGGTTCTTTACACATGACTTGGTATTCTCCCACTGGGCTGCAGGTCTAGGTCCTTTATCCTTGAGTTTGAAGCATTTTATAAATTATTAACCCAGGGGACTGCAGCAGAAATGACTGAGGCTATGTCACGAGTGACACTATAGCTTCAGCTGCTCTATTTGCCTTATTTCTGGCACTCTGAGCTGCGACATCAGAAATATGAGCTCCCGGGTGGCACCGTATTATGAAGGAGTGGAGGCCACTCGAGACTCCGTGTGGAGCTTTTTTGTGGGCAGCATCCTCTGCTGAGGCTCTCACTAATGGCCAGTGCCAGCTGACTGACATGTGGATGAGAATCCTTTAAATGACTACAGTCTGCGCTCTTGAGTCGACTCTCACAGAGCCAGTACAAGAGCACTCCTTTGTGCCTGGTTTGAATTTTGACCACGTAGAATCCATTAGCTTAATTAATTAAATGGTGGTTTTCTGCTGGTGAATTTCTGAGTACATTCTATGCAGCAATCGTGTCAAGAAATACATATCTCCACATAAAGGCAATGGCTAACACAGACAACCAAAATTTGTGGATCATCCTTCGGTTCCATCTCACCACACTGTGAGAGACCCAGTGCTAAGATTCACCAATTTCCATGCTGATTTCTTTCTATGCACATGGGCAGGTCAAAATTCCTATGGATTTGGGTGAGGACACATGACTCTTTCTGGTAGGATGCTAATGAAAGGGGTATGTTTCACTCTTGGTACAAAGACATTTTGAGTCGGACTGAGGGGATGGTTTATTTGGTATATTGCTTAGCACTCTATACAAGGATGGGAACTTGAATTCAGTCCTGCATATTCCCTGTAAAACTGCCAGGCATCTATCTAGAAATATATCTATGTCAGTGTCAATATCAATGTCAATGTCAATGTCAATGTCTATGTCTATGTCAATGTCAATGTCAATGTCTAGGTCTAAGTCTAGGTATATGCAATATGCATATGTATGCTAGTCTAGACAAATCAGTGAACTCCATGCTCAGTGAGATATCCTGTCTCAAAAATAATGTGAAGAGCAATATAGGAAGACACGCAATGCTGACCTCTGGAACACACACACACACACACACGCACACACACACACACACACACACAAAAATGTATACCTTACCACATGCATGGGCACACATGTAATAAGCATGTGTATACATATAAACCCTCAAGAACAAAAAGAATGAGTGGATTTCCTTCCATATTCTTTTTCAGAGGATAAAGAGCAAGTCTTGGGACTACAGAAATTGGTGGAGGCATTCATTGACAGGATGTGAGTTCCAGAAAACCTGAATGGAGACTCACATCCTTCTTCAAGCCTGGACAGAACCTGTAATAGGAGTGATAGAGGCGTCTTAGGGATATTAAGCAATAAAGATTAGGGCCTGCTTGTAGTAACTGATCTCCCTATCATATATTTATCATACTCTTCAGATGTGCTTAACGAAGTGTGATGGTTTGAAATGTAATTATTTGAGAGGCTATTTCATTTATTAATTTTGAATCTTAAAGGAGAAATGGAAAGTAATTAGCCAACAGATGAAGGTGATGGATGAAGGGTTAAGGATGTTAGCTAGTCATGTGTACAGTCAAATGTCGGTTCTGATTAGTGAAAACTGCACAAGGGTCAAGATTAAGATGGTCTCTTGCCATCGGACCATATGCTGCTAAGAGCCAGTCATTTTTCAGCACAGGCTTTTGCTTATCTGTAATGCTACCGTTAGTTTGTAAAAGTGGTCAGACTTTCCTGAAGCATTAAGAGATGGTGGCAAGTGAGGACAAACCACGGGAGCAAAGTCTGGACACAATGTCCTATATTTTTCTGGCCTTAATTTCTGTTTTGGCTCAGATGGTTGTAACACTTAAAAGGTGAGACAGGGAATTCAATACTACTTCTGGTGAGAATCTGACAATGTCAGAGCTTCCACAACACAGATCTAAGCCAATCATCATAGCCTGCTGCTCTGAACTGAGTGTTTATGTCTCCAAGTCCCCAATTCATACAGTGCAACCCTCACATCCTTGTCTGATAGTATTAAGAGGTAGGGCTCCAGAGAGATAATTAAAAGGGAAGGTCTTATGGATGAGATTAGTGACCGTACACAACAAAAGGACTCTAGGTTCTTCTCCTATCCTCTGTTGTTGCTATGAAAGGATCAGGTGGTGACTACATGAGACCAGGTGGATAGACCTTGCTGGATGTTAAGTGTGCCAGCACTCAGACCTAAGATATGTGGAGCCTATAGACTGTTAGGAATAAATTCTGTGGTTTAAAAGCCCCCTAGTCAAGTCTACTTTGTTGTAGCTGCCCAAACAAACTAAGGCTCATTCCATTTAAAGATATGAGGGATCCTGAATAGACATAGAACCAATATTATGATTGTTTTAAAACGGTACTGTCATATATGTTTTAAAGATTACTATGTCATTTGTTGTTGCTGGTGGTGTGAGTGGCTGATCATTGTAGACTATGCCTTAACGAGCCAGTATTTCTTTCATCTTTCTTCATGGTTGTAAGTTCCTGCGAGTTCAATGGTGCTCTCTATGAAGGTCCCCCAAGACTGAAGTCTAGATGTCCACTGGGTCAAGCTCTTACCTGGAGCCTCTATGGATGGATCTGTTTCCAAACTTATTTAAAACTTTGACAGATGTTACTTGTGGGACCAGTACCTCTTCTTCTTTTTCCCCAGCTACTGACTAGAGCCTGCTCTCAGCTTTCGGGAGCTATTTTAGTTTGTGACCCATGGATAACTCATCTCAGCATAAGTGACCCTCACTAATTAGGCTGTGGCCATTGTGGTTGAAGTGTTTAATCATCTTAACTTCATTTGACAAATATCTTTTCTTTGCACTCTAAGATGTTGTGCATCATACTGGCATGCATAATGCACAAGGGCTATATGGTAAGTTAACATATGTGATTTACAGAAAAGAACCAAATGAATCAGTGCTAATGTCCTCTCTGAACCACCCTCAGCGTTTTAAAACTCTTCCTCTCAGAAGCTGGTCAGCTTTACTATAAAGTCAAATTCCATTTTTTTCTTGTCCAGATTTTTTTAAATGCTGAATTCAATTGGACTGAGCACTGGGTCTCCAATGGAGGAGTTAGAGAAAGAACTGAAGGAGCTGAAGGGGTTTGCAACCCCAAAGGAAGAACAACAATATCAACCAACCAGACATCCCAGAGCTCCCAGGGATTAAACTACCAACCAAAAAGTACACATGGAAGGACCCATGGCTCCAGCCGCACATGTAGCAGAGGATGGGCATCAATGGGATTAGAGGCCCTTGGTCATGTGAAGGCTTGATGCCCCAGTGTAGGAGAGTGCCAGGGTGGGGAGATGGGAATGGGTGCATGGGAGGGAAGCAGGGAGAGGGAAGATGGGATAGGAGGTTTCTGGAGGGGAAACTGGGAAAGGGGATGACATTTGAAATGCAAATAAATAAAATATCCAATAACAAAAGAAAGCAGTAGAATCTTGAAAGTTATTTTCTGTATCATTATCACCACGATTCTTTAAAACCATAAATATGAGCATCACGTGCTGTGGTGGTTTGAATAGGCATGGCCCCTGTACACGCATGTGTTTGGATGCTTGGCCCATGGGGAGTGTCACTATAAGGAGATATGGAGGAAGCGTGTCACTGTGGAGGTGGACTTTGAGGTCTTATATGTAGGCTCAAGCTATGCCCAGTGTTAAGTCTGCTGCCTTCACATAAAGAATGTAAAACTCTGACCTCCTGTTCTGGAGCATGGTGCCATGTTTCCTGCCATGATGATAATGGACTAAACCTCTGACACTGTGAGACGGCACAAATTAAATGTTTTCCCTTATCAGAGTTGCTGTGGTCAAGATGCCTCTTCACAGGAAAAAAACCAACCAACCAAAAACAAAACAAAACAAAACACAAACCCAAAAACAAACAAACAAACAAACAAACAAACAAACACCCCTAACTAACACAGATAACTTCTTTACACCCTGCCAGTGTTTTCCTATTGCTTCTGGGATAACAACACAACCTTTTGTTTATCTGTCTCTAATAACCATGTTCTTCTCCCTGACCAGTGTCATTTTTAATCCTCCTGAAGGTTTGCTGCCTGGAGAAAATTCTGCCCTCTTTCTCTGCTGTTTGCTTTCCACATTGTTTGCCTCGTTATTATTTATTTTCCAGGCTCAGCTTATGCGTCATTACTAAGCCCCTGTATTTGGTTAAGACTCCTATTTTATACGCTCATTTTGTCACGCACTCCTTCTTCTCTTAACCTATTGCAGTCTTCATCCTTTCTCTAAGGTTTTTAATTCTCTACAGTCAACAACAGTCTAAAAATATCAACCTATTCAGTAGAGATATAGATACATAGATGATAGAACATTCACACCTCTTTGAAGATTACATTGCTGTGGTTATTACTGTTGCAACTTTCATATTATATCTAAATTCGTAAACTAAATCTTATTGTGGATACATCTGCATGGGAGAAAGTATAGTGTATGCAGGGGTCTATGTTGATTTCAGGCATCCATTGTGTGCCTCTCGGCTTAAAAGTAACAGTGTGGTTAAGTCAATAAATACTGAGTGTGTATTTACTATGTAACAGATATCTTCCACAACTGCTGCTCTAATGTGTGGCACATGCTAAGATCGAAGTATGTGGCGCTTCCATTCAAATGGGGAGAACATTTAGGACAATCACGACTAAGTTCATTTGCAATGATTTGCTTAGTATTTGTTTTCCGTCCCTGGGCCATATGGGTTCATGGCTATTTTATTCATTATTATATCTAGTTGCCTATGAAGGATGCAACATATAATGTGTACTCAAAAAGCATTTGACAAGTGGTTGCCTATAATTCCTTTAAATTTCAGTTTTATTTAAGCTTCTTTCTAAGAGCTCTGAAATACTAGGGTTTCCATCGCTGTGACGAAACACCGTGACCAATGCAACTTTTGGAGGAAAGAATTTATTGCAGCTTACAACTCTTGAGGGCACACTCTATCACAGAGAGAAGTCAAGACAGGAGCTCAAAGAGGCAGGGACCTGGAGGCAGGAGTTGATGCAGAGGCCACTGGGGAGTGCTACTCACTGGCTTGCTCTCCATGGCTTGCATAACCTGTTTTCTTATGCACTCCCAAACTACCTGTTCAAGAGTGCCATCATCAACAGTGATCTGGGACCAACCATGTCAATCATCAACCAAGAAAATGGTCCATAGGCTTCCCCACAGTCTAATTCGTAGGCACTTTTGACAAAACGGCAACCAACAGATTGGGAAAAGATCTTTATCAATCCTACAACTGATAGAGGGCTTATATCCAAAATATACAAAGAACTCAAGAAGTTAGACTGCAGGGAGACAAATAACCCTATTAAAAAATGGTGTTCACGGATGTAGATCTCTCCTGAGAGACACAGCCAGAATACAGCAAATACATAGGCGAATGCCAGCAGCAAACCACTGAACTGAGAACAGAATCTCCGTTGAAGGAATCAGAGAAAGGACTGAAAGAGCTTGAAGGGGCTTGAGACCCCATATGTACAACAATGCCAACCAACCAGAGCTTCCAGGGACTAAGCCACTACCCAAAGACTATACATGGACTGACCCTGGACTCTGACCTCATAGGTAGCAATGAATATCCTAGTAAGAGCACCAGTGGAAGGGGAAGCCCTTGGTCCTGCCAAGACTGAACCCCCAGTGAACGTGATTGTTGGGGTGAGGGCGGCAATGGGGGGAGGATGGGGAGGGGAACACCCATAAAGAAGGGGAGGGGGGAAGGGGGATGTTTGCCCAGAAACCGGGAAAGGGAATAACACTCGAAATGTATATAAGAAATACTCAAGTTAATAAAGATGAAAAAATCACTCATAATAAAAGAAAGCAAAAAGAAAAAAAATGGGGTTCAGAGCTAAACAAGGAATTCACAGCTGAAGAATGCTGAATGGCTGAGAAACACCTAAAGAAATGCTCAACATCTTTAGTCATAAGCGAAATGCAAATCAAAACAAACCTGAGATTCCACCTCACACCAGTCAGAATGGCTAAGATCAAAAACTCCGGTGACAGCAGATGCTGGCAAGGATGTAGAGAAAGAGGAACACTCCTCCATTGTTGGTGGGATTGCAGACTGCTACAACCATTCTGGAAATGGTTTAGAGGTTCCTCAGAAAATTGGACATTGAACTACCTGAGGATCCAGCTATACCTCTCTTGGGCATATACCCAAAAGACTCCCCAACATATAACAAAGACACGTGCTCTACTATGTTCATAGCAGCCTTATTTATAATAATCAGAAGCTAGAAAGAACCCAGATGCCCTTCAACAGAGGAATGGATACAGAAAATGTGGTACATCTACACAATGGAATACTACTCAGCTATCAAAAACAATGACTTTACAAAATTCATAGGCAAATGGATGGAAGTGGAAAATATCATCCTGAGTGAGGTAACCTAATCACAGAAAAACACACATGGTATGCACTCATTGATAAGTGGCTATTAGCCCAAATGCTCGAAAGGTTACCCTAGATGCACAGAACACGTGAAAACTCAAGAAGGATGACGAAATGCAAATGCTTCACTCCTTTAAAAGGGGAACAAGAATACCCTTGGCAGGGAATAGGGAGGCAAAGTGTAGAACAGAGGCAGAAGCAACACACATTCAGAGCCTGCCCCACATTTGGCCCATACATATACAGCCACCAAACTAGATAAGATGGATGAAGCAAAGAAGTGCAGGCTGACAGGAACCGGATGTAGATCTCTCCTGAGAGACACAGCCAGAATATAGCAAATACAGAGGCGAATGCCAGCAGCAAACCACTGAACTGAGAACGGGACCCCCGTTGAAGGAATCAGAGAAAGGACTGGAAGAGCTTGAAGGGGTTTGAGACCCCATATGAACAACAATGCCAAGCAACCATAGCTTCCAGGGACTAAGCCACTACCCAAAGACTATACTTGGACTGACCCTGGGCTCCAACTGCATAGGTAGCAGAGAATATCCTAGTAAGAGCACCAGTGGAAGGAGAAGCCCTTGGTCCTGCCAAGACTGAACCCCCAGTGAACATGATTGTTGGGGCGAGGGCGGTAATGGGGGGAGGATGGGAGGGAACACCTATATAGAAGGGGAGGGGTAGGGGTTAGGGGGGTGTTGGCCCAGAAACTGGGAAAGGGAATAACAACTGAAATGTAAATAAGAAATACCCAAGTTAATAAAGATGGAGAAAAAAAAAAAGACCTTCTCAGAGAGCCTCCCTATGTCAAGTTGACATGAAAACTAGTCCACACAGTCCCTGTAAGGCCTTTCCAATTTAAGCTGCACTCATACAACCTTAGGAGGTATTTTCTCCCTTTTAATGAAGCTATACTACATCAGTTGCCTCTAGATAGAGTCATTTTTGTTTTTCTTCCAAAGACATTTATTTATAGGTAGATAGGGATTCATGTAGGATGATGTTGAGTGTTTGATTATCTTGTTTCTACCTCTCAAATATTGGAATTACAGGCATGTATCTCTCTACCTGGTTTCCTCAGTGCTGGTGATCAAACCAAGGGCTTTGTGTGCATGCAAGGCTAGCACTATACAAACTGAACTATAATTTCATCATTAATTTCCTTTACTTTGGTTTTTGAGGTTGCAATTGTGCCTCTTTCTGGAATAGCATCCATATTTGGACACAGTCGGGAGATGGTTAGGTGTCAGTGAGTGTGGGAGCATGGCTCATAAGAGAAGTGCAATTGTAGCATATCAAATTCTGTATTCGTTCTGAAAGATATGGTTATATATGTTTAATCAGATAACATTTGTAACTTGGTCTTTGAAAATTTCATACATGCAGTATAAAGTGTTTTGAGGGCCTGGGCAACAGAGTAGTGGTCATTTCCCCCAAAGAAAAATGACCCCACACTAGGGGACACAGGACAGTGTTACCAGACAGGCATAGAATTGGTAAGGTTGAGTGCGTTTAAACCCTAGGAATCTCACAGATCTGAGACCTTAATTAGCCGTGAAGTTGCTCTCTATCTCTCTGTGTACTTGCTCTAGAACAGGTACCCATGACACCCCACTGAGGACCATGGGCACTGAGTCAGGTAGAGTAACACCTGGAGTTCTCCATGCTAATGAGGTATTTAGATAGCCCTGAGCCTTCAGTCAGTGAACTTCCCTTCCTAGGTGTTCCTCCCTGTAAAAGGTATTTAATCCCTGGTTCACCCGAATAAGGTATATGCGTTTATATCCACCATCAAATAAATCGCTATGAACAAGCAAGGGTTATCTCAGACAGTTGCTTCATTAAGCATCGTCATGGGGCTAGAGCCTCGCCTAGGACTCCCTTAAAGAAAGGTTTCTCCCCTCTAGCCACCCTGGTACACTTGGCTCTCGCTCCGAATCAGACCGGATCCTGCTGGTCCTGGGCTTCACCCTTCCACTCTCTGCCTGTCATACAGACACTGCAACACTGCGAGGGGGAAGATAGACATTGGACCCCTGGTTTTGGACCTCCCTCTTCTGATAGTACGCTGTGGGTGTCCAGATACCTAGAGAGGAGAACACGAACCACAGTGAACTCCCCGTTTTGGACTTGACCTTGCCCCTTCTCGGCAACAAGCCGTCAATGCCAGGCACTCCAGTGGAGAGGCAGATGTGCAGTAGTAGCATACCCTACCTTTCTCAGTAGCTGGTAACTGGATTGATGTTTCATTTGTTTCTTTGTTTGTTGAGACACTATGTAGGCCTTGCTGGCCTGAAAATCGTTATGTAGACCGGCTGGCCTTGAACTCACAGAGTTCTCTGCCTACCTCTGTTGGGATTAAAGGAGTGGGCCACTGTGTCCAGCTTCAACTATACTTTTCAAACACATTTCCTGATGCTTTATGTGATGACAGTCTACAACAATGAATCTATGTCAAGGCATATTTTAGTATGTAATTCTTGGAGAAATGTTTTACAAAGTAATACATCTTCTCTTGACACCATAACTATTTTAAAGAAATGTTATTTTATCCATGAATGAACACAGAGAAATTCTTTTAAAAAGACCATTTCAAATTGAATGAATAATTGAATGTTTGCCTCATTTTTAAAATTATTTTTTCAATATTATCCAAACGCTGGAATTTATACATGAAACATTAAATGAAACGATATCATACAATTATGCTGGTCCCATGGAATATGAACTTATCTCAGTAAGAAATTGTCAAGATGAGAGAACATTATCCTCGAGCATGTGCAGAGATGTCATACTGCATGGGAATAGTGACATCATTCTCTAGGTATTTGAACCCTAGCCTTGCTTTCTTTCCACTCTCCTGGTACACTTTTCTTGCCCCTCCGTTCAAGTTTTTTTCTTTTTTTGCCCTCTTTTCTTTCTCCCCACAAGTCAGGTTTCCCTTGCTTTAGGGACTATTTTGGTTTTCTGTCTGAAATTATTTCTTCTCAGATTTTAATTATATGACACTTTGTTTGTCTGTGTGAGGGTATGTGCGTGTGTGTGGGTAGAGTTGCCGAAAGATGCCAGAAAGGAACATAGAAGCTCCTAGAACTGGAATCACTGGCGGCTGTGAGCCGCCCCAAGTGGGTTGTGCTTATTGAACGTGGGTCCTCAGTATCATTCTTAGTCACTGAGCCATCTCTCTAGACCTTATTATAACATTTTCCGACTATAAATTTCTATCTGTTGACTAGACTATAATAAAAGCAGAACATGAAAACGTCATCAGTGAGGATATGGCTGGCGGCTTTTATTCTCAGGAGAAAAATCTATAATTTCTTGACCTATCTATCTGCTTAGGATTTCTTGGCTAAAAAAGCATTCTGTTAGATTAGTGGATTAAAATGCCCTACCCAAACCACCCTGCACGTATGCACTTCTAGATGTCTGAGTGGTAGCGTGTGGTAGGAGGAAATTTAGCTTGCAGAATCACTGCTTACAGAAGCAGTGTTTACATACATGGTGAGATAAAACAGTGATGGAGGTGGGATGAAATTAAAAAATGAAAATATAAGTCAGTTTATTCAAAATAGTAAGTCGTAGTTGGGACAACATAAATGCATGTCTCAAGTATGATTGCTTGGGTAAAATACAGTTGGAAATATAGTCCATCATTTCCCTTAATTAATTATTCTATAGCTTACAAGGTAAATTAGTCGCAAAGCAAGTAGGCCACCCCCCATATTTTCCATATGCTTCTGGATTTCTGTTACTTAAATTTTTTGGGGTTCACCATCTGCTAAAAATAAACAAAATGCTTTCAACGTTTTAAAAGGTTGGTTTTCTTGTCAAATACGACTTCCTTCAAGGAAACATCCAAATGTGGTTTTCCTCTGCCCCTCTGGCTGTGCTGTCAATCATTGTACTGAAGGGGTGGGAGTACACCTCAGGCCAGGGGGAATGGAAGCATATTTCTTTGATGTTTTTCTCCATTGCAGCCATCTCTCAGGTGGTGGATCAGAATATTAAATTTCCAGGGCCCTTAATGGCCATGTCTGAGATGGGAAAAATCTATGGCAGAGAACAAGGCTGGCAGAAGAGGTCCACAGGGAGAGACTCAGAGAGGGAGGGTCCTTGCAGCATCTGTGGCTCCGAGCCTCTAGTGACTCAACTGACTTTCTGACTTTTTCAGTTTGTTTGTGGGTTTCTTTCCCAATATCCTCTGTCTTCTCCATTGGCCTTTTGTCTTCTGGTAAGTCAAGCAATTGAAATAGAAAGGCTTTTTGCTTGAGGTTTTGGGTGTCCAGACCATCAAAGGTTCACTTCAGAACAGGCTCTGAGGTCCTCGGCCTGGTGGTGAGTGCTTTGGCCAGCTAAGCTATCTTGCCAGCCCTTTTTAAAAATTTTCACAATCATTTATTTATATATTTATATATAAACATGTATGACTACAAGTATATTATATATTCACAGTTATATAGGTTATATAAATAAATGCAAATTAATTCATTCATGTGTATGTTTATGTATGTGCATGTGCATGCCATGATGTGTATGGGGTGATTGTGGGAGGCAGTTCTCTCCTCCAGGTAGGCTCCAGCAAATGCCTTTACCAACTAAGCCATGATATTGTCCCTCTTATTTATGTTTTGAGTGATACTTAACAATATCCAATATAAGGAATTTTACCAAAATAAAAAAATGTAATCCCTTTTACTGGTTCATAGTGATGGATGCAAATTATTTTTTAACTTGAGCAGTTGATGCTGTAATATCATGATTTGTTTTAGTTAGTCAGTTAATTAATTAGTTGGACAGTTCTACCCTTTTCTGAGTAATTTTCATCTTCTAGAAAGCTGGTGTTACTTCGTAAGGCAGTTATAAGAACTAAATGGTGCACAGAGTATGTTTGATGACTGACTGATAGTGGGGATGTATGAGGTGGTATGAATACATGGTGACCCCTATGAGACCAGGACACAGGGCCACATGGGCTGGTGTGGATACATGGTGACATCTGTGAAAAGGTCAGGACATAGGACCACAAATAAGTCTGGGTATGTGGAGAGAGGAATTATCATCACGCTGTCAAAGTTTGGAGAGGAGGCAGGAATTTTGGTTAAATTATGTGGGTGTGGTGTCATATAGACAGCTGACTTTGAGGGAGAGGGCATGATATATGCTGCTAAAATTCATATATGATCTTTGGGGATCACTGTAGCATTGCCACTGGGAGACATGAAAGGATTTGGGAACACTGTAAAGAGATTTTCTTTCAATTTTCTACACACACACACACACACACACACACACACCCCACACACACATATATGTTTAAAAATAACTTTCTATACAAATACTTCTTGAACTTGTAAGTAATGTTCATATAGATTTGAGTAGAAGAATTAGAGCAATCAGGTTATATTTCTTTCTTTTTCTTCTGTTTTTTTCTTTATGTTTGGAGGAAAATGAGCAACAAAATAAAATTAAAAGAAATTAAAATATTAGGGAAAAAAATCTTTGCTTTAGAATATTTTCCATGCTGGCCTTACTACAGGTGCAAAATGCCGTATAAATTGATACATTGTGCTCACTTTACAGCTATCTATAGAAGTCAAAATAAAATTAAACAGGGAATTAGGAAGATGCTCTCAGACATAAAAGCACTAACAACCGGAAGGACTTCATGCTTGCCGCAGGCTTATCTCCAATGGGCGTGAAATTTACCTTGAAAATGCGATGGTGCACCTGAGGTACCTTTTGTTGGGTAATTGAAATGAATCTCAGACTGGCTTTTGAGACATTAAGCAGCTGTTTCTGTTTATCTTTCAGCTTTGGAATGAGCATAGAGTCATTTTAATATTTTCCTTGGAAGATCAATTCTGGGCATGTCGAATTAAAATGGATATTTTTATGTCACCGAGTCTAAATATTGTTGAGGAAAAAATCCCTTAGGAAACCCTAGATATTTTCTTGTGTGTCTTGAGGTATATGGGGGACTATAAAAAGGCTTCTGTCACATTTTAGACACAAAATACAGCTAGGCTTTGAAGTACTCTGTAGGCTCAGAAGTAAAGAGCGGTGTCTAATCTATTTGTCCCATAAAAGCAATGAAGGTGTATATAAAATACTGGAAAATCATCTCTGGCATAAAGAGGAGGCCTAATGAGCACTTTTTATAAGACTAAATTTATTTCTAGCACAACCATTTGTACAAAGCATCATTATGGCCTTTTATGGGTGATGTTTTCAGGTAAGAAGGATGTACTTCTAGAGGGGCAAATATATTATTTTAGGACTATGAACAACTGGGGGATTTTGTATTTTCAATGAACTATGGAGAAAGTATGAAAATCTGTATTAATTACAACTGTAGGTTTTTTTTCTTTCTTTCTACTTCTTTTTTTTTTTCTTTTTGGCCAGTGTATTAAGAATGGAAGATTTAAGACGTTGGGAAACATGAAGACAGGGACCTAGGAAACCATTACGTTATGAGAAGAACGTGGTATTATTTTGTAGTTTTTCTAATAAATCTGTGTGTTGTGCCACGTGAAACAGATATTGCGACAGTGCAACAGTCACAGAAGATGTGGATGGCAGCGGTTGAAGCTGGCGGGGTAAGTAACTAAGTAAAATGAGGCCCCTGGAGCCCTGACCTGTGGAAAGGTTGAGAAGAATATTGATTCTCTTTTCTCAACCCATACCTAAACATAGTAAAAGCCATATACAACAAATCAGTAGCTAATAGTTAACTAAATGGAGAGAAACTTGAAGCAATCTCACTAAAATCAGGGACTAGACAAGGCTGCCCACTCTCTCCTTACTTATTCAATATAGTTCTTGAGTTCTAGCCAGAGCAATCAGACAACAAAAGGAGATCAAAGGGATACATATTGGAAAAGAAGAAGTCAAAATATCACAATTTGCAGATGATATGATAGTATATTTAAGTGATCCCAAAAGTTCCACCAGAGAATTACTAAGCCTGATAAACAACTTCAGCCAAGTGGCTGGGTATAAAATTAACTCAAATAAATCAGTAGCCTTCCTCTACACAAAAGAGAAACAAGCCGAGAAAGAAATTAGGGAAACGACACCCTTCATAATAGTCCCAAATAATATAAAATACCTCGGTGTGACTTTAACCAAGCAAGTGAAAGATCTGTATGATAAGAACTTCAAGCCTCTGAAGAAAGAAATTGAAGAAGATCTCAGAAGATGGAAAGATCTCCCATGCTCATGGATTGGCAGGATTAATATAGTAAAAATGGCCATTTTACCAAAAGCAATCTACAGATTCAATGCAATTCCCATCAAAATACCAATCCAATTCTTCAGAGAGTTAGACAGAACAATTTGCAAATTCATCTGGAATAACAAAAAACCCAGGATATCTAAAACTATCCTCAACAATAAAAGGACTTCTGGGGGGAATCACTATCCCTGAACTCAAGCAGTATTACAGAGCAATAGTGATAAAAACTGCATGGTATTGGTACAGAGACAGACAGATAGACCAGTGGAATAGAATTGAAGATCCAGAAATGAACCTACACACTTATGGTCACTTAATTTTTTGACAAAGAAGCCAAAACCATCCAACGGAAAAAAGATAGCATTTTCAGCAAATGGTGCTGGTTCAACTGGAGGTCAGCATGTAGAAGAATGCAGATTGATCCATGCTTATCACTCTGTACAAAGCTTAAGTCCAAGTGGATCAAGGACCTCCACATCAAACCAGATACACTCAAACTAGTAGAAGAAAAAGTGGGGAAGAATCTCGAACACATGGGCACTGGAGAAAATTTCCTGAACAAAACACCAATAGCTTATGCTTTAAGATCAAGAATCAACAAATGGGATCTCATAAAACTGCAAAGCTTCTGTAAGGCAAAGGACACTGTTGTTAGGACAAAATGGCAACCAACAGATTGGGAAAAGATCTTTGCCAATCCTACAAGTGATAGAGGGCTTATATCCAAAATATACAAAGAACTCAAGAAGTTAGACTGCAGAGAGACAAATAACCCTATTAAAAATGGGGTTCAGAGCTGAACAAAGAATTAACAGCTGAGGAATGCCGAATGGCTGAGAAATGCCTAAAGAAATGTTCAACATCTTTAGTTATAAGCGAAATGCAAATCAAAACAACCCTGAGATTCCACCTCACACCAGTAAGAATGGCTAAGATCAAAAACTCCGGTGACAGCAGATCCTGGCAAGGATGTAGAGAAAGAGGAACACTCCTCCATTGTTGGTGGGATTTCAGACAGGTACAACCATTCTGGAAATGGTTTAGAGGTTCCTCAGAAAATTGGACATTGAACTACCTGAGGACCCAGATATACCTCTCTTGGGCATATACCCAAAAGATGCCCCAACATATAAAAAAGACACGTGCTCCACTATGTTCATAGCAGCCTTATTTATAATAATCAGAAGCTAGAAAGAACCCAGATGCCCTTCAGCAGGGGAATGGATACAGAAAATGTGGTACATCTACATAATGGAATACTACTCAGCTATCAAAAACAATGACTTTACAAAATTCATAGGCAAATGGATGGAAGTGGAAAATATCATCCTGAGTGAGGTAACCTAATCACAGAAAAACACACATGGTATGCACTCATTGATAAGTGGCTATTAGCCCAAATGCTCGAGTTACCCTAGATGCACAGAACACGTGAAACTCAAGAAGGATGACCGAAATGCAAATGCTTCACTCCTTTAAAAGGGGAACAAGAATACCCTTGGCAGGGAATAGGGAGGCAAAGTGTAGAACAGAGGCAGAAGCAACACACATTCAGAGCCTGCCCCACATTTGGCCCATACATATACAGCCACCAAACTAGATAAGATGGATGAAGCAAAGAAGTGCAGGCTGACAGGAACTGGATGTAGATCTCTCCTGAGAGACACAGCCAGAATACAGCAAATACATAAGTGAATGCCATCATTAAACCACTGAACTGAGAACGGGACCCCCATTGAAGGAATCAGAGAAAGGACTGGAAGAGCTTGAAGGAGTTTGAGACCCCATATGAACAACAATGCCAAGCAACCAGAGCTTCCAGGGACTAAGCCACTACCCAAAGACTATACATGGACTGACCCTGGGCTCCAATCTCATAGGTAGCAATGAACAGCCTAGTAAGAGCACCAGTGATAGGGGAAGCCCTTGGTCCTGCCAAGACTGAACCCCCAGTGAACAGGATTGTTGGGGCGAGGGTGGTAATGGGGGGAGGATGGGGAGGGGAACACCCATATAGAAGGGGAGTGGGAGGGGTTAAGGAGATGTTGGCCTGGAAACCGAGGAAGGGAATAACAAGTGAAATGTAAGTAAGAAATACCCAAGTTAATAAAGATGAAAAAAAATATTATAGTAAAAAAAAGAGTTTCCTGATGGAGTTCTTGGTTCTCCACCAGATCCAGTCCTGGAGTTCTTATTTAACAAAACAAAGCTAGGAATCTGTGTATTCATGTGTTAACTCCTCAATGCAGATTCAAATGGGTTTTTAAAAGCCCTTCTGGTCACTCCACATAAAGCCCCTCCTTGTCAGCTGTTGGCCTGTCAGGGCACATATGGGAGAGGGCTGTGTACAGCATAGCCTCTTCCACCTTCTCCTAAGAGTGGATGCAAACACACAAAGAACATCTTTTAACCCAAGAGAGCTCTTCTCTGCTTTGGGGTGCCTACCTGCGTTAAAAACTAGCGGATTTCCTCTCATTGCTTAACCACTGTCAAAAACGATCTTGCTTATTTATTCACCAATTAATTTTTAATATGTCCTGCCTCACACTAAGCTCCATGAGGCAGGGAGGGCATCTCTTCCTGCTTGTCGACTGGATTACTGTGGGTATCTTCATTTTCCAGGCGTTCAGTAAGATCTAAGGGGTTTAGGAATGTGTTTAGAGTATATCTAGCCATGACACTAGCTACGATCGGAATTTTCTGTATGCTATATATGGAATTACATAACTACTTCTGTACTATGTTATATGTCATATATATATGTAAAATTTAAAATATAAATAATTTTTATCTTTTATTTTTGCACATATGTTCTCTATCATTTAGATTTTTCCAATAGGTTTCTCTATTGTTATATATTAGTAAAGTGAAATTGCTTATTTTTGTTATTCACATTCTTGATGGTTTTATTTTATATTCCTTTAAGGCTGCACTTCAGACTATAATCTAGGTAGATCAAAGAACTTTTTTTTAATCCTGAATAATAGATATTTAAAATTTCTAGGTAGGTTAGTTTAAAGCAGCAGCAGCAGCAGCAGCCACAATGACAACCCCCATCCCCATCAACAAGAAACCATTAATTACAAGCATGGTGGTGGGTCAGACCCATAGTGAGGCCTAGTCTTTAAAAAAGCCTCCCAAAATTCCAAGGCAAAATACCTATAAAACTCCCCCCAAACCAGAATAACTTCAGGGCCATTGATGGTTTAGAAAAAATCTCTAAAACACAATGGAGGCTGACATTTTATTTTTGGAGAAGTTGGCTTTCTGATGATTTTCTCCTATTTTCATTGTCTTAGCCAGTGCCCCGTGAAGAATTCTAAGATGGTGTTAGAGGTCTTTGTTTAATCTCCTCCCTTTGGGTGGGTGATGGAGTTCACATCTGTATGTTCCAGATGTATGATAATAAAGAAGGTAAAGGGTTTTCAGAAGCCCCTGGGAAATCACCCTATTGAGGAGGGTGTGATCCTCACAAACAGACAGGACTCGGTTCTTCCCAAAAGAAGAGATCTGGTTTTGAAATTCCACTCATGGCCTAGGAAGTGTAAGCTGGCTTGTTGGGAGAGGCTACAGTGGAGCCCCTCGTCCCTGTCCCCAAGGGCAGTGTGGCTTGCAGGAGCTGAGTGTGCTCTCTAGATCTTACAGTGTTCTCAGCCCAGAGCTGCGGAGTTAGAGTCTGTCAGCAGTTTAGTGTCCAAATAAGGGCTGAGTTGGAGGGACTTGGCTGTCAGATCCTTAGCAGGGAATTCTGATAAAGTATACTTGGACTTTTCTCGAAAAGCATTCATCTTGTTTATATTAATTTTATTTGCACAGAACCAGACTACTCTGTTACAGTTAGTCAGATTTTCTTTATAACCATTTTTTATTTGTATTCTGCATTTTCATGGTCAATTACTATACCCAATTATTCTACTCATTTCTATATTTATTTCTCTTATTAATTACTTATTTTTATCTCTCACACCATTAGTTTTTGGTTTTCAAAATTATTAAGTTCCTGCTGTGCTCTTTCCTCTCTGTCCTTATTGATTTGCCTTATTTAATTTTTAACTTGGTTTGGTTGTTTACTTTCTTAGTTTTATTCTTTCTTTTTATGGAGACATAAACACTTCAGAACCTTGTGTTTTTTCTGAATGCTGCATTAGCTGTGTCTCCTGCGTTCTGACATACGGCATTTTAATTTCAGTCTCTTTCCTAAGGCTGATATAATTTTGCTATTAATTTTTAAACTTCTTTGTTTTTAGTCTATTTCATTCCCCTTTCTCCACCTTGCCTCTTACATGCCTAGATGCTTGCAGAATGCTTCTTTCTTTTTTTTTTTTTTAATGTTCTTTTTTTCCGGAGCTGGGAACTGAACCCAGGGCCTTGCACTTCCTAGGCAAGCACTCTACCACTGAGCTAAGTCCCCAACCCCGAATGCTTTCTTTCTTTTTCTTTTCTTTTTTTTTGATTCTGAAGACCTTCATTTCAGCAGCAGTAAGTCTTATTTTTCCATTATATCATACCTGCTATTGTTTCTTCTGTTGTTATTTTGACATCTTGCTTAACTTCCTAAGTATCAGCATTTCATCATTATTGACAGGGTAAACTACTTCATGAGTCTTCTTGAAATGTTACAATGTAGAGCAAAATCATTTTTCTTCCCTTGGTTCATTCTTCCTTCTTTCCTTCCTTCCTTCCTTCCTCCCTTCCTTCCTTCCTTCCTTCCTTCCTTGCTTCTATCTATCTATCTATCTATCTATCTATCTATCTATCTATCTATCTATCTATCTACATCCATCCATCCATCCATCTACCTATGTTTCTAGACTTTTTTCAAATTTATTTATTTTTAAACTAGGATCTCTGGTGTTCAAACTGGTCTAGAACTCAAAATTCTCCCGTCTCTACCTCCTCCTGAGTACTGGTGTCCTGAATTTTTTTTTGTCAACTTCACACAAACTAGAGTCAAATGGGAAGAGGTCCCCCTCAATTGAGAAAATGCCTCCATCAGATTGCCTGTAAGCAAATCTGTGGGGGAATTTTCATGACTGCCAATTGGTAGAGGAGGGCTTTGCCCACTGCGAGCAGCGACACCCTTGGGGTATGAGTGAGTGGTGTACGCAAACAATTGTGCAAGCTAGGAAGAGCAAGTCTGTAAGCAGCATTCCTCCACGATCTTTGTTTCAGTTCCTGCCTCCTGGTTCCTGCCCTAATTTCCTTCAGTGAGGGACTGTTGTCTGGAAGAGATAGTTTCTTCTGATGACCTTCATTTCAGCAGGAGTAGGTTTTATTTTTCTGTTCCTTTATCTGGTAGCTGCTATTGTTTATTCTCTTGTTATTTTGACATCTTGTTAGTTACAGACTGTAAGCACCAGAGCTAGGAAGAATGACATGAAGTTCTGTCTTCTGGACATGATGTGACAATTGCATTAAGGAACTACAGAGGATATGGTCATTTATGCAAGACCAAGCTTGGTGCCATTGCAGCATAAGTGGAGGAGAAGCTCATAAGATCCAATAACTGAGGAGCTATTAGCAGTTGATGGCTGCTGGGAGACGTGCTTGCTGACAGGAGCCCGATATAGCTGTCTCCTGAGAGGCTCTGCCAGAGCGCAAGAAATACAGATGCAAGCAGCCAGCCATCGGACTGGACACAGGGACCCCAATGGAGAAGTTGGGAGAAGAACTGAAGGAGCTGAAGAAGTTTGCAACCCCATAGGAAAAACAACAATCTCAACCAACCATACCTCCAGAGCTCCTAGGAACTAAACCACCAACCAAAGAGTACACATGGAGGGACCCATGGCTCTAGCCGCATTTGTAGTAGAGGATGGCATTGTCTGGCATCAATGGGAGGAGAGGCCCTTGGTTCTGTGAAGGCTCAATGCCCTAGTGTAGGGCAATGCCAGAGTGGTGAGGTGGGAGTTGATGGGTGGGTAGGGGAGCACCCTTATATAACAGGGGGAGGGAGGGTGGGGGTAGGGTTCAGAGGGAAAGCCTGGAAAGAGAAAAACATTTGAAGTGTAAATAAATAGACTTCCACAAAAAAAAGGAGAGAGAGAGAATAATTTTTCTGGCTACTGGTACGTTGTTCACACTCCAGTGGATGGTCCCATGCACATCTGAGGGATACTAATTGGATTTAGCTTTTTTATAAGAGGACATGAAACTGAGAGGAGGATGTGTTTAAGGGAACCTGGGGGCACACAGGGAGGAAACAGTGTATGGCTAAGATCATGTTTCATTGTCTATGGTACGAAATTCTCAATGGATAGGGTCCTAAGTCACATTAGCCATTTTACCTATCACCTTTTAAGGTTTCCATGAGAGCAGTGCTACACTTTAGTGTGTATCAATGCTGTGCCACACACTTGATGGAAATGAATTACATCATCTGTTACTTGTCTATAGCCAGCAGGGGTCGGCTGCTCAGGGCTGGGAACAATATTGAATGTTGTTCTTCCACCCTGCCTCACCAATAAATAACCTTGCAAATGGGATGTCGGTGACGGTCGTCTCCCAGAACTGGCCTTCACCCATCACCGTGCCAAACTCAGTCTGGAGAAGCACTGCATACTAACAATTGTTATCGTTTTTAGTAAAGCATCTTCGGTTTCCCTCACACATAGCAAAACTTTGGAGGACCGAGATCTGCAGACCCCAAGAGACTTGAAGCTGTGGCTGTTGCATTCCCACATGCCCTAGTCTTACCACTGCTGAATAAACCATGACTGCCGAGCATGTGCTCCTTTTCTAGGCATGTGCTTGAAGGCAGGATGTCTGAGAGCTTTGTTAAGGAGGAAGGGAGGAGGCTTTATTTATTGATCCGTTTTTATTTTAAGTAACCTTTAAGAGATGACCATCCCTTTGTACCTGAGGACTGTAAAGGCACTGTGATTGTATAATCTTCAGTTATTAGGTAAGAAATATGCTGAACAGGATATGCTTGTGCCACGTCTATGCCATGTAGGGAAACTTTATCTGTACTTAGCTCTGATGATCACTTTGGGCACTAGCGTTCACATTAAATATAAATAAACGAACAAACTGCATTTGTTCTTGTGAAGTTCTGATGTAAGGTCAAAGGCTGGCACATCTGATTTGATGAGTCACCCTAAGTGATGCTGCTCTCTTATTTTAGTAAAGAACCAATTGTTCTGGGCTCAGGGATGCGTCCTATGAACTATGCGTAACCTTTATTGAATAGCCATTAAATTTAATAATTATACAAATTCTGTTACACTAAATTATTGGAAGAATGTCAAATTTCACATTTAGCAAACATCCCATGGGAAGAACCTGTGTTGTCTCTTAAAATTGGGCAGAAGCCTCTTTTTCTTTTTAAAAAATCTTTCAACAAAGAGAAAATAGGTTAATGATTTTCATGAACAATTTTGAATCCTTGTTTGACATTAACTAGATAATGACTTGTCTCAACAATTATGAGCTAGAGGGCTTTTTATCTTTTTCTTGTTTTTAAAATCTTTCACTGGTGTTGAATGGGATAAGAAATTAAATCCAATGACCTTTAAGTGCCAACTCATTATTTTTTCTTGTTAAGGGACCAAATAGTAGTTATTATCACTACAGGAAAAAAAAGAACGGTTAGAATCTTGGGACACAGGTTATTGAATACAGAGATTTCACAATCTGTGAAGGAGCACAAAATAAATGGATATTGTCCTTCAAAACCTCAGAAGTTCCAGTCACTATGTGGCAGGAATGTGACCCGAAGAATTTGAATGCTTGTATTTAACATACTTTTTATCTCTTTGCTAATTTTTATAAAACCCCAGCAAGTGTTCTATCTCTAATATGCCAACATAGAAACCGCCATTTTACAAAACTCTCAGGCTGACTTAAGGATTGCTTCTCTCATTGTTTCTTCAAGAAAGGCTCCAGGACAGTGGCCTGGGGAGAGAGAAGTGAGAAGTAGAATACAGGAGAGGGAACTGGTCCTGGGAGGGCAGAGGCAGGGTGGGAGGAGGCTCCTGCATGATTCTGAGATGGACACGCCCACAGACTCAGCAAAGGAGGGCAATATTTATCATGTGGTCTACCTGCTGGGCCATAACACTCATCTGCCTTTGTCTCCTCCTCATTTCCTGTGGTAACTATACATTGCATCTTTGGAACATTGCCTAGTGGAAATGAGATGCTCAACAGAAGCTGGTAGAAAACCTGACTAAATGCTGCTTTCTCTCCCTGGCAACAACTGGCTAATGTAGTATGATTTAATGGACAGCTGGATGATTCAGAACTTCACAGGGATCCAGATCCATAAGAAAAAAAATGTGAATGTTGAGCTCAATGCTAGCAGAGCATTTCTTTTCCAGAGAAAACTCTCTAAAAGTCACACTCTCTGTCTTTTACTCTCTAATGTAAAATCTGCTGATCTTCCAGAATCACATCTTTTAGAAAAATTAAGGGAAGGTACTTTAGGATGTTATGTTTCACCAAAGACTCAGACCTTCGTGCGAGACAAAATTTTCTGGAAGTATTTTCATTGGTCAATTTTCAAAAACTTTTGTGAAATGATTCTTCGAAGAGTAAACACGTAGCATAGGTACCTGACAATGACCACTGACAGACGTATTTGCAACGCTAATATTTAAGTTGCAGCTTACAGCAAATCCTGTATTAAGGTGTAAAATGCTACTAGCAAGCACCAATCGACCACTCTCGTTTCACAGGTTTTAAATGCTGATCAGTTTGAACCTTATAATACTGAAAATTAATCACGGTTTATAGAATATGGCCCAAAAATCAGATGTTTGATTTTCTTCTCTCTTTTTATTGTGATCCATAGGGCTATTTGTGTATAATGTCTTTGATTGATTATTTTTGCACAAACTCTTGCTTCAATGTATAGTCTGCCTAAGAACCTAATCAAATTTATCTACTTCATAAATACTAACAGCGAGGGACAGGAACCCCAAGGTCAGCAAACAGGATCAAGAAGAATGAAGAGACATGTCTGAAATGGAACCCCGCTAAGACATAACTGTCACCAAAGAATCTATCATCCCAACCAAACAACCTAGGGCAATTCAGTCCTGAACTTACAATGTGGTTGCCATGGTTTTTAGACAAAGACGACAGGGCTGCATTCCAATTATATCCTATACAATGACAGACAAGTGAAACATAGGAAATGGGGAAATAAAATCTTGGGTCATCCAGAAGAGATGTGATAGGTACAAGTGACATTGAATCGAGATGAAAGTTCTGTTTGCCTAAAAATGTGCCTTTGTGATTTAGAATGCAAGTGTATAATCCACAGAGTCTTAAGATTTTTCAAGGGCAATCTTGCTTTATCAAACAGCCGGTTACTCAAACGGAATCTCTCGCTTATTAGAAATTCTCTCAACATCTTAAACTTCACGCATTCACAAATTAAGAGAACATCACAGAATGGTCTTGAACTACAAAAAGTAAATGTATTCTTTCAAGTCTGGTAAAAATAACAAAGACAGCAAGACAGCAATTCATCTTAAAAGTTTTATCTGTGCTTTACCTATAGGTTTTATCTATAGGCTAAATGAACTGCAAGCTTCTAGCTAGTGCACTTCTTTTCACCCCTACCCATAGGAATTCTGGGATCGCAGATAGATACCACTGCACACAAAGAGTTTCACCAACTGGGGACCAAGTATGCATACTGGGACCACTCTCATTTAAGCTATCACAAATGGTAATCCATTTCTTATTTATTATAGTCTTAGCAGTGAGGCTGAAATCAAACATTTTTTAATACATTTCAGTGACTGATTCCAGATCATTAGCTGTATCTATAGGAGAACTCATTAGGCAAGGGCAAATAGACTGACAGTTAACTTGAGAATGGGGTTGGTCAGGGATTGGATGTTGTCTTAGTTAATTTTCTGTCACTGTAACAAAATACCATGATGAAGGCAACTTATACAGGAAGACATTTAATTGAACAGGCATGGTTCTGGGATAGAGAGTTTACATTTAATCCACAAGCACGAGGTAGAAACTGGTGTGGGCTTCTGGATCCTACAAAGCTGACACACCTCCTCCAACAAGGCTTCACAGCCTAATCCTTCCCAAAGAGTTCCACCAACTGGGGACCAAGTATGCAAACTGGGACCGCTCTCATTTAAGCTATCACAAGTGAGAATCCATTTCTTGTTTATTATAGTCTTAGCAGTGAGGCTGAAATGGAGCACCTTAATCTCTAAATGGTAATGGGTAATAATTTCATCTTTAACAAACTATAAATACAATCTCTCAAAGTATAGTCTACATTTAATCCTTAAAACCTATAGAAAACCAATCTAAAATAATTGTAAGTTTCTCCATCTGTTCAATGGAGTAATAATGTACACCTTCTAAGGTTATTTTCTTTCGAATCAGCTAATACAGAAGTACTCAGTCCAGCATTTGGCTTTTAGCACTGAGAATGTGGTTGTGCTGTTGTGTAAGGATTACGACTGCATTATCTCCTGCATATCTACCACAACAAGACAGGGAGCAGCTGCCTAACAGAGGGACCCAAAGACACTGGCAGATCCAATGGTATAAAACGATGCATCGGAAGTGATAAGAAAATTATCTTAGATGCAAAATTATATGTTTGAATGTAGCTGGATTCTTAGGTTTGACTTTAATTATGTTCAGGATGTGCTTTCTTTTTGCAACAAGCACTGTTGGACTTTGCAGCAGAAGCAGTCACCAAAGGCTGACATACATAGGAGGTCTCATTCAGCAGCGTCCCAAGAATCAGCCTTTGCTTCTATACAAACAATGGTTAAGATGAGAGAAAGAAAAGAATTTTTCTTTTCTTTATAAAACTGAATTACAAAATCATATTGGCAATTTGAAGTATGAATTCTCACACAGTTTATTTTACCTTAACTCTTTTTTCATATGTTGTAATTTGTCATTTATTTGAACATCACGAATCTGAAACTAAATTACAAATATGTGCGAATATGTGTGTGTGTGTGTGTGTGTGTGTGTGTGTGTGTGTGTGTGTATGATAAAGCATAGCATTTTATTGAGAATTGATTACTGAGGAAGGTAGAGAGATGGGTAATTCCAGATAAATAAGTACAAGACTTGCTGTAGCTAACCTGCTCACACCTGAAATCCTAACCTGCTCAACACGGACTAAACCTGCTCACACTTGAAATCTTTAGCACATCCTGAGCTCACGGTGTGAGCCAGGCACATTACTACAGGTTTGAGGCCAGTCTGGCTTATATAGTTTTAAGCCAGCTTGACTATAGTTATGAACCTGTCTCAAAATAAAGCAAAATTAAACAAAACTTAAAAACTTGCTCTTCAATGTAGCATTGATACTTTAAAATTAAATGTATTATCAGTCCAAGGAGTTTTGCAATAACTGGATAAAACCAAGATCTCAGTTGCTCCTCTTGTCTGACCGTGAATGGCAGACCTCCACTGCACTAACCTCTGTCTCCTGCCTTTACTTTCCTGTCCTTTACGTTATAAAGCACTCCAGGATGAATGCCTTTGCCAGGGGAGCAGTAGGTGTAAGTGTGTAGACTTGCTCACCTATGCATAGGAGTGTGAATGGTTTCTTTTTGCACGCAGCATGGCTGTGTCTCACTATAACACTGGGAGGAATTCGCCTCTCTTGTAAAAGGTCCCCTGGGAGTCATAGCTCCAAGACAGATCACAAAGCAAAGTGATAAGTTCTATCAGAATAGTCTGTAAGTATTGGATGAGGGCAATCTGAGTGTCTTACCTTAAAAGAGATTTCATACTGCTCTCCTCCCCAGATTTCTAAGCCTGGGTCATAGCCACCCAGTTCCCAAAACCACTTTCGATCCACTGCAAAGAGACCTCCAGCCATAACAGGAGACCTGGGAGACAGAAGATAAACAACACTTAAAGGGCTATGAACATCAAAAGCAGTAGTAGTTTTCTTTGAAACTCACAATCTGGTTTAGTGGTCAAATGTCATTTTCCAGCATGGCTATCAAGAGCAAATTCTTATTTCATTTCTATTGAAGTGCATGTGGCAGAAGAAGCTATGTGAATATTAAAATTGCAATTCAGGTTCTGACACAGCAAAGGTCCTTAAGAATCACACTTGGCCACCTGGTTATCATCAGAGAGAAGTGCACTAATATTAGTGCCTGATCTATTGGAAATATTGCTTAGCTTTATGGCTTTTTCCTAGGTTGAGAGAGGTCTTTTACCATCAGAAAGAACGGTAGTAAAAATGTGATAGGCACATCTCTGATTTAATCTCTTACATGTATTCATCGAGCATCTGTCTACTGTGTACAGTGCAGGTTTTATTTAGAGACTGTGAAATAGAATAGACTAAAGTAAGATTTTAAAATAAGCTTTTGTTTATGTGTGCATGTACGGGATATGCCCATGAGTGCAGGTGGCAGTGAAGTCCAGCAGAGGGAGTCTGACGCCATGGCGCTGGAATTACAGATGGCTGTGAGCCCCTGACAGGATCCTGAGAACTGAACTCTGGTCCTCTGGAAGAGCATACGGGTGCTGAGCTGCTGACTCATCTCTCCAGTCCTGAGAGAAATATTTTTGAGAGTGTAGATTTTGTGTAATTGGCAAGATCAAAGATCTAGAAGGAAGATTTATTTGTCCTCCTTGGGAAAGTACACAGGGTATATGCAAAATCTCATGTAACTTGCGCATTTTGTTAGAAATGGAGATTTTTAGAATCAGATGTCCCTTACTTTATTTCTCTCTCCAGCAGCCTGTTCCTACCCCTGTTTTCAGCACTTCAAAGTGGAATTATAACTGTAGCTGGAGCAAATTAAAACTATAAGTGGGTGAAAATTTCCAGTGAGCATATCACCATAGTTGTAACCTTTACTTCTGCAGGACTAAGTTAAAAATCACTGGCAGTTTTGAGTTTTAGAAATATTGGGGGAAAGAAATCATGCAATTAATCATTTAATTGTAAATTGTTTTTATTGTAGGCAACAAAATAGACACAATAATCTTGTTTAGAAATGATGTTGTAAAGAGTTTGAATAGTATATTTTAGGTTAACCTGTCTATAAATTAAATCCAAATGAACCCATCAATTATTAAGAGTATTGGAATTTATGAGGATAATTCTATATTTCTTTGTTCTTGCTGTTCTATCAGTGTTTTGCATCATGTTTTGTAGCCCTGTTAATAGAGCAGAAATATTTAGAATTTTTGTGCTTTTGATGAATTGCCTCATTATAACTAGGAAATGGCTTTTATTATTTCTGGTGATATTCTTTGCTGTACCATCTATTCCGTGTCATTATAATAACAACTCTTGTTTCCTGTGTTCTCCAGCTCTAGTATTTATAACCTTTCTGACTCTTGATTTTTTTTTAACCATTTGTGTATTCATACTGAACATGCGTTTCTGAGTTGTTGATGTAGCTTAGTAGGTACAGTGATTGTGTAGCGTGAGTGAAGCCCAGCGCTAGATTCTAGCTGCCATCTCTAACGAGTGTGTGGGAGGTGGGGCAGAAGGGTCAGTCATGGTCATGCTCAGCTATGTGATGAGTGTAGGCCAACGTGGCCTACAGGATACCCTTTCCTCTCTGTCTCCCTGCAAAAGTGGGGTTCTTATCAGTAATACACACACACACACACACACACACACACACACACACACACACACACACACACTGCTTCCTAATTGGGTCATTTAGATCCTTTTATTAAAAAATGTTGATGTTACACTTAAACTTATCTTCCATCTTTTCTGCCTGTGTCAAGAAAGTTTCTTTTCCCTTCATTTATATTTTTAAAAAATATTTTTCATTCTTTCATATATTACATTCTTACCACAGTTTCCTTTGCCTTCCTTCCTCCCAGTCTCTCTTCACGCACTCAAACCACCCCTTCCCCTCTTCCCCCCCAGATCCATCCATCACTACTACCAACACCACCACCATCTGCTCTTCCCAACGCCCCTACCTTCTGCCTCCCCTTAGAAAAGAACAGGCCTCTCAGGGACATCAACTGAGCACAGCTTACCAACCTAGCATAACACATACCAATCACATCAAGACTGGCCAAGGCCACCCAGTAGTAGGCAAAGGGTCCCTTATGATTAATTGAAGATTTTCATAGCAGCTTTCCACTTTCCTTTCTCCAGCGTTTGGACTTAGTTACACATTTCACTGCCTGCCGTGCACTCTAATGTAATGCTCATATTTTAAAGTACTAACATTTCATCATAAACAATGCACACATACATAGGTCACACATAGCATATATCCACATAAACGAATAACACGTAAAATACTATTAGGGGTAGTATTTCTGTACTCTGTTGGGTTTCAGTAGTTCCAGTGAAAATCTAGCATTGTGATTTCACTGTAGGACTGAGTCTGTAGGTTGAATCTCAGACCCAAAGGACTCGGTTCTGGGCAATGTTACACTGAAGCCAAAAGAAGTGAGCTAAGTACATCCTGCTTTATTAAACAGTAAAGTGTGGAGTGTGTCTCCTTCCCAAGAAAAATGAACAAGGGTAGCCAACAATTTCTTTGCAATTTCTTCTGCCCCTTTTATTTCATTTTACGTAAGAACTGGTCTCAGAACTCCCTGTTGGTCCCATTCTCCATTTTCACACCGGCCTGTCTACTTCCCGCCTGACTTCTTCCAAAGCTCCCTTCTGTTTTGTTTCCCTGGGAATGAGAATGCACTGTTGCCATGGCCTGTGACTCCGTGTCTGTGTGACACATGAATGCTGCTTACCAGAACTGTTCACAACATCACCAATCAGTCCTCCAGCTTTGCAATTAAAAACATTTGTCATCCCTGGGGCGACTTCTAAAATTAATGTGGTCATGAAGATTCCTTAGTTTTCAGGCCACAGAAATATGTGACTTCTCTGCAAACATAGTGGAAGTGAGTTTTCTATTTCATACCAACACGATTGGGCCATGTAATAAATATGATTTCCTTTTTATATATAGTTGAATAGCTTCCCTTCTCCATGGCAGTTTTTTATGCCCCAAATTTGGTTTGCTCTTAAGTTAGTGAGGCTATCATGTAAAAGTTTGCTGGCACAATTCTTTATTTGATAGCAATGACAAAAACCTGTATTCTCATTGGCAAATGCACATTTCAGAGTGTGTGGTTGGTTTTCTCTTCTAAACTAGGACATTATCTGAGTGCTCTGTCTCCATCCTGTAACCCTCACGGCTTCTGAGGAGTTGCCAAACTGCCTGCTCTTCCCTATTTAATGAATTGAGTCTTTACTTCATATATTTAGAAAAAAAATGGTGGAGGCTTAATTGAAACATGCTTTCTCTAGGGTATTTTAAAAAGCTCCTGTCTCAAACTTTCAGTCACACAGAGTATGATTTCAAATTTTAACACATGCCAAGTAGCCTTTTGGATTAGAGGAATGAAAGCACGCAAAATACTGAAAAATAAATCCGTGAGGAAAATGTTTGAAAATATGTGAACGATTAAAATTTAGGTCCAGTGATGTGAAGGGGAAGTCACTTTGGGCTCTTAGAAAATAGACTGGCTCTCAGCCCTTCTCTCGTTTCAGTGGATACAGTGAAACTTTTGGACATGTGGACTGAAATGTGAATTTTATCAGAAATGAAAGGACACAACTTCCCTCAGGACTCCACCAGGCCGAGTCCATCAAAAGAAAGGCAGCCCAAGTGATCCTCAATCACACAGCCAGGGATTTCCAGCTGGCCCATGACTCAGAACTCTTCATATATACATACATACAATAGTTTTTATCTTGCCAGGAGTTCAGTTGTGGAACAAATAACATTTAAAATGCAAAAAGGGCCTTTAAGAGATAAATCAAGTCTTAAATTCAAATTTTGAGCAATTTCTGTACATGTGGAACAAATTCTATTTTGTATAACTTAACTGTGTACAGTGAAATGAGAATAAAAGGAGGGCAGAAGAATGTTATTACCCTCAAATTATGCAAGGAGGTGTCTATTCCAGGGGCAAAGAGTGCAAAGGTCGGAGCTTAGGGAAAGAGAGCTTTTAGAAGAAGGCCCTTTAAAGTGTAGGAACAAAGAGGAAATGTAATGACAATGATGATGGCAGAAATTTGTGCTTCCATTGAGTAGTTTCAATGGAGGCATCAAGGGACGTGACCTGGACATCAGGGCAGTAAGTGCGGAAGCTCACGCTTCTGTTGTTCTGGGCTCAGCTTTCTCAGCAAACCCAGGCACCAAGAAATGATATTTTAGTATGACAATACTTTTTGTTTTACTACTAGGAGGCACCAAATGGTCATTTACACCACACACCAGACACACACACACACACACACACACACACACACACACACACACACACCAGACACACACCACTGTGTGTCTGTGTGTGTGTGGAGAGAGGCAGGAGGAGGGAGGGACTGAGGGGAGGAGAGAGAGAGAGAGAGAGAGAGAGAGAGAGAGAGAGAGAGAGAGAGAGAGGGGTGGGGTGCATGCATGCATGAATATATACATTTTCTTTCTTCACACATTTTGTGCTTTTCAGAAAGGAATAAATGTCAGCATTAATATTAAAAATGCATCAAACAGGTATTCTGCTTCCCTTCTGAGAGGCACCAGTAACTTGGATTGGATCTTAGGAATGAGGGATTCTGTGACTTATCAAGTAAAGGATGGACTTTCACAAGTGATCTGATTGACAGGACAGGCATTTCAGGCTTCTCAAATTTTGCATTTGCCGGAACCTGATGGAGTATGGTAACAGTAATGGGCCCACTGAACCATGGCTTCCTTTATTCATGGCTTGTGTGGTACATTCTCATCCTGACTCATTGGTTTTCCAATGTTGACAAGGGTAGTGCAAAAAGAAGCACATGCACCAAGGATTGTTTGCTTCTCTTGTCGTGGGAACCGGGGACCTGTGAAGAGACCTTGAGCTGCTCTGTCAGAGACAAACGGTCCTGCTGACAATCAGCACCGACAGCCATGGATACGAGACTGTTAAGACTACCTAAGCTTATCCAGCTCCACCCTGGCCATAAGATGACCAGTGTCACATGAATGACCACAGGCACAAATTAACCACTTCTCTTTCTTTGATTAATACTGACAGGTTTGCTCTCCTGGGAAGTTGCACTTTCTGTGCTTGAACTGATGAATTAATTGCTAACTAAGTAGGAGTCAGTCATGCTACTTAAGAGAAACCAACAGAACAAGTTGAGTTGTGTCTAACTTATGATCTAAGGGATTGTGAACCAACAAAACAGTTGCTCTAAGCCACTGGCTATAGGGATATGTTGTCATGCAAACATAGAGACTTCATGGCAGACACTTACTTTGAGATTCAAGCTTTTATGGGATGTATTAGCAGTTGTATTGTGCAACCAATGAGTGAGGATACTCAAGACAGTACTTTGACTAGCTGCTTCGTTTCTGTGATACAATCTGATTACTTTAATTTACTTTTTGTATTTAGTGTGTGTGTGTGTAAGAGGGGGGAGAAGGTGGGAAGGGGGAGGGGCAGTGCATGTGTGGAGGTCATTGAGCAACTTGCAAACTTGTAGACATTTTTTTCTCTTTCTACCATGTTGATTCTGAAGATCCAACCTCAGTTCTCAAGTTTTGTGGCAAGGATCTTTATGTATTGAACCATCTCACTGGCCCTGTATTATTTTTAAAGTTGTGTCCAAATATCCAGGGGATATATTGCCATGTGGAGATGAATCGCAGAGCTACTCAAGATCAAAATGAAAGGCTTTCTTCTTTAAGGGGAAGGGGTTTTGTTTTTCTAAATTTACAAAGGCAAACATTAGTGTTAGAAGCATTAGTAAAAAAGAGATTCGGCCAAGTGGTCATTTAAAACCAGTGGCAGAGTTAAAACCATTTAACTTTTTGGATAAGATGAGGAGGAAAACAGAAGCAGAAACTCATGGTACCTATTTTTGCTATGATATATCATGATTTATCAGTTTGTTCCTATTACACATACATATTATGTTATGATTTCAAAAGCTTTGTAATATTTCATATACTTTCTAAAATTTACCTCATATTTACAATAGCAGATACTCCTATGAGTGGGTATCAAGTGTTTATAGAAGAAATCATGTACACTTTTAATAGTGCTTAAACCAACTAATGTGGCCTGATGATCCTGGCTTGAGTTTTCCAGAGTGCTTAGAAGCTTCTGACTCCATGACTTTGGTAGTTGAATCAAAGCTTTAACACGTGATGAAATGGAAAACTCCACAGGTCAAAGGAATCATAGTATCCTACATGTGCTGAGTACTTTATCATCTCTGTCTTCTAGGAAGACAGGAGGCTATGGCCTTTAGACTGTGTGTGTGTGTGTGTGTGTGTGTGTGTGTGTGTGTGTGTGTGTGCATGTGGGTGAATGTGTGCATGTGTGAGTGAATGTGAGTGTGAGCGTGTGTGAGTGTGTAGGTGTGTATGTCTGTGTCTGTGTTGTGTGTCTGTGTGTGTGTCTGTGTGTATGTGTGCATGTCTGAGTGTGTGTGTGTGAGTGTGTGTGTGTGAATATGTGCATGTGTGAGCGAATGTGAGCGTGAGCGTGTGTGTGTGTGTGAGCGTGTGTGAGTGTGTAGGTGTGTATGTCTGTGTTGTGTGTCTGTGTGTGTGTCATGTGTGAGTGTGTGTGTGCATGTGTGAGTGTGTGTGTGCATGCGTGTGAGCGTGTGTGAGAGTGAGTGTGTGTGTGTGTGTGTGTCTATGTGTCTGTCTGTGTGTGTGTGAGTGAATGTGTGTGTGAGCGTGTGTGAGTGTGTAGGTGTGTATGTCTGTGTGTCTGTGTTGTGTGTCTTTGTGTGTGTGCATGTGTGAGTGTGTGTGTATATGTGTGTGTATGTGCGTGTGTGTGAGCGTGTGTGAGTGTGTGAATGTGTGTGTGTGAGCGTGTGTGAGAGTGTGTGTGTATGTTTGTGTGTTGTGTGTGTCTATGTGCCTGTGTATCTGTGTTGTGTGTCTGTGTATGTGTGTGCCAGTGTGTGTGTGTGTGTGTGTGTGTGTGTGTGTGTGTGTGTGTGTGTAAACCAAAGTCTTACCCAGAAGGGAGCTAGAGGCACTGCGGATATAGAGCCTTTCCCGTTTCTACAGTGAGTAGAAAGATGGGCTGACCCGGGTAGATGCAGCTGATACTTCCTGCTAACCTCACACTTTAATTGGTTTGCGCTGATGGATGCATTGGGGCCACCATAAAATGGCAGAACTGCTGTTGGTTTCCCCTGAAGAGATACCTTCAAATGGGTTGTTAAGTTACTTTCTGATGTAAATACCCTGTCTTATTTTTCAAGTTTCTATTTTATTAATTTTCCCCAAGCAATGTCAGGGATTTAACACTTGGCTCAAAGTACACTATTAGATTTTAAAATAAATAAATAATAAATTTGGTGTTGGGAAGTCAATCTAGGTTTTTCCCTATGCTATGCAAATATTCCACTATGGAAGACATAACCCAGCCCCGGATTAAAAAAAATACATAAAAATAATAGAGCCTGTTTAATTATCCCCAAATTTCTTTTGGGTTTTTAAATTAATTTTTAATTTTTAAGTGGCCACAGACCTTGCTCATGGCACATATTAGATACCATGACAACGACTACAGAGTGATTGGTTTATGAATTCTTCGTGTGGTTTAATCAGTACAAACCCTGAAACTCATGTTACAAGCATAACGAGACCGCAACAGTCCTTGGATTTTACAGGCCTGAAAACCGAGCCTCGTTCTTTTGCCCACCTGGTTATCTTAAAGTGCCCTGGGATGTTTCTGTATGAGTGGAGTGAGTCTGGGTGTGTTTTCATTTCTAGATCAGTAAATCACTTCATTGTTGGGTCTGTTTCTTGCTCACAATTCCCCTAGGCTGCTGTGTGAGTTGCGGACATTCTGTGGAGGCAGCCTGCAAGGGTCCCTTCCTGATATTGGTTACCCTGGGTATAGGCACGCAGGAACTAACTTGAAACCGGTTGTGTGTGTAAGTTCCAAAGCCACAGTCTCAGGCTCAGTTTCACAAAGGCTGCTGTCAATACAACAGCTTTGGTTTCTGAAATTTTTATTCTCCACAGGGGCTGAGATTTAGTCCGCTAGACTGGACACAGGGAAATGCCGATTCATCATCTTGAGCATCTCTGTTGTCTTCTTGCTCATCTTCCAGTTTCCAGTTTCCCCCTACTTTTTAATAGAAGAAAAAAATCTGCTAACCCTATACTTACTGCCCTATACAGAGGCCCGGAGGTTGTCAGCAGAGCGGCCGTTCACTTTCTGAATGTCAGTGTTCACTTAGCAAAGATCTTCTGCTTCTCTACATGATACGTGGATTGGATTACATTGTTATCAAGACAGGGAAGGGGTTTCCCAAAGCTGTTCTATCTCCTACATCATTCGTTTTTTTATCAGGACGTTCATCCTATCCTGATGCAGAGGGATACCTTGGGTCACTACAGCTTGCTGTTGAGCGCGAAGCACCTTGTAGCTTCCGTATTGCGTCTCCTAATCTGCCAGGATCTGGTACTCCCGCCCACGTTCCTTCCATCACTTTCCTTCCTCCTTTGTGTTCTCTTCGCCCAGTCCTGGCTCCTCTCTCCCCCATCAATACCGATATCCAAAGGAACGCAGTAATGCTGTGAAATGGCAGAGCAAATCTCTCATTTCCTCAGTAATTGGAGAGGTTTCAGAAGCTAGAAGTCTCCAGGGTTGAACAGGGAGCCTTTCTTCTTGGATACAAATATAACTCTCCATTCACAGGATAAATGCTAGTTATTAAAGCCTAAGCATGGGTGAACGACAGGAAGGCTTGCTTTATGCTTCATTTATTTAATAAACATCTGACAGTTTCTTCTTATGAAAATGCTACCCCTTATCTTAGCGAGCAATGAAGAATATGCTTGCTTTTTCTCTCTAGTGCTGGCTGTGACTCTAAGGAAATTTTTGCTTCATTTGATGGCATTTTACATCAAGCTGGAATTTACTAAATGTGGCCTAAATCTTCAATACCTCTTATTAACTATTTAGTCTTCAGTAAATTCTCATGATATATCTGCTTGATGGCCTTCATCCCTTAAGAACAAACCAGAAAGCTAGGTGTGGTGAGACATACTTCTAATTCTAGCACTCATGAAGCTGAGACAGGGGGATAGAGGGTTTGAGGACAGGTTAGACTACATATGGGGTCTCTGTCTCAACCATCACAAGATAACACAAAATCACCAAGCAAAGCAGAAATAAAATGAAATGTGGAAGAATGTTAAACACAAAGCCTATAATTTTTAAAGCAGCTAGAAAAATCATCTTATACCTCCCTCCGCCCCCCTCTGGCCAAGTCTATCTAAAAGAGTTTTATTTAACTAATCAGGGCAGAAAAGAAAGAAAGCACTGTTGTTCTACTCTGTTTCCAGCTCTGTCTCTCACCCAGTTCTATGGCAGCTGGGAAACAGGCTCACAAACGTTTCAACCCTCTTCCCTTGGCGGTGGTGTTTCCATCTTTGAATCTGTGGAATAACTATTGTTATGGCCGGCAGGTATGACTCTGAGAAATTATGATGCCTTGTGGCTTATGAAGGACCACAGAGCTTCCACGTTGCTGGTTGGGCCATTTGATACTGGTGCTCTGAGTTATCATATGAATGCCAGCCTGCAGTGGAGACCACAGGCTACGTGGAGGTGGAGACGATACCCGGGGTCTTTGCCACGTGTTAGGGGCCTGCTTCCATTTATTGTGGACTTAGCATTCTGACTCTGTTCCTGGAGAATCCTTCCATGTATGAAAGTATAGCAGCACAAAATTCTGCACAAAGATGTAAGGGATTGCAGATGTTTAGGAAGTGAATGCAAAGAAGAAATAAAGGGAGGCCATGACTGCTCCTGAGGGGTTTAGGTTTTTATTATAGATGTAAGAGCACAGAGACATCTGGAAGAGTCCAGAGTGGACATGACCAGCCCATTGGACTGTGTCATGTGAGGAGAGATGGAAAGGGAGAGGGAAGAGGCAGGAGACGAGAGGTCATGGGGCAAAGAGACCAAAATGCCAAAGGAACCAAAGGGTTGCAAAACGCAAATGGCTGGATTGGGTAGGAAAAGACCAATGGAGGAAGGACAGCCCAACCCAGTCCTTGGGCTACAGAAGTTTAGGGTAGGGGGTGAGGAATGCCAGCCAGGAAGATCCCATAAAGTAGGGACTGAGGGATTCTGGGAGAGCTGGTCAGTATTAGCTTGAGCATGTTAATGGGTCCCTTTTGTGCCTGTTTGTCCTGGGTTGGAGAGCTAACAGGTAGGTCAAGCCAAGAAGGCCTCTGCATCCCAGAAAACATGTAACCAGGTGCCACCGACAAACCTTTTTGCTGTTGTATATTTATCTCTGTTTTTTCAGGCAAGGTTGTGCTGTGTGGCCTAGATGAACAGTAACCGGGGAAGCAGAACATTCAACTTCTGTTTTTGATAACGTAATGATTAAGGCGCACTGTAAATTTGACTGGGTTTAGGATCACCCTGGGACAGACCTTTCAGTGAGTCTGTGAGGATGTTTCCAGAGAGATTCAATGGAAGAGGGAAGACTCGGGGAGCATCTGACAGGTGGAGGTCCTGGATCAAATAGGTAAACAGGAGAAAGGAAGCGAGGACTTTCATCTCTGTCTGCTCCTGTCTGGGAACATAATGCTGTTATCAGCTGCCTCCTGTCCTCCCTCCCACAGTCACAGCTGCTCTCTCGAATCTTTCCAGTCAAGACTGAGCATTCTCAAACTAGCACCCAAAATTAACCCTTCCATTCCTAAACTACTGGAGTCATATAGGGCTGGAATCATGAGCCCTACACCTAATAGAAGGAAGGTGCTCTGGTGGCTGTCTGGAGGGGGTATTTGAAGGAAAGAACTGAGCACTGTCAATTAGGAGACATTGACAGTCTGGGGAGAGACTGGGAAGCCTTAGGCTAGTGCTATTGGAATGGAGAAGGATGGGAAAGTACCTAGGAGGTAAAATTGGCAGACTTAGCACCTGATGTGGAGGGAAGGATGGAATGGGCCGGTGAGTAGCTGTGTTAGCCAATAAAAGAGAAAAATGTGAGTTCAGCAGAACAGACAAGGTCAAGCTGGTATCACAGCGCTGTGTGAGAAACTGCAAAGGCGTAAGGCTTCTGGTCTGACTCCCCAGCAGCTCCTGGAAGAAACCCGAGAAAAATGAGTTCCGAAAAGGATTCTTGTCATTTCCTGGCGAAATCACCTGGGCTAAGCAGCACACTATTCTGTTTCGAAGGCTAATTTACTTGGTCGGATATTGGGATATTTTTCTACATTTAAGGTTTCTCCAATAGTGTAGCCAATCTAGAATCTTCAGGAGATTCTATTTACATGAAGATTTGATCATATCACCTTAGAAACCACTTAATATGAATAATGCTGAAAATAAGGGAGTTGAATGGGACGTTACAAGAATAAACATTCACTAATATTTGTTAATTGAGGTGAGCAATAGCCTATTACAGCTCATCAAATTTAGTTGCATGCAATGGTGGTGTTACCATTCATAGTTCTACCCTAAAGATAATGTAAAGAAATGTTAGGTTATTTCGTATCCTATTATTTCTTTTGGTCTGCCTTGCAGATTGGCATGAGGGATACAAGTAATCAAAACAACTCTGGCCACTATTTTCAAAAGCCGAAGCTGCAATGGCAGGAATGGGTCTAAAATTCTTTTTTTCATCTCTCTCTTGCTTAGAAAATGCTGACTGTGGCTGAGGATGCAGCTTACTTACTAGTGCTGCATGAACCAAGCACGGCATAAGGCCCTGGGCTCAGTTTCCAGTGTCACCTCAGAGGTAGAATGGGCCTATGAGGAGTTATGCACTCCAGTAAAAGAAAATGTAGGCTCAGCACAAAGACAGAAGGCAGAAACATAAAGGCTCTGAACTTCAGGAGTTTTTCCTGGGAAACCAGAGAAATAATTGTTTCCTTTGCCTTGGTGGGTGATTTCGAGTGTGACTCAAATAAGTTTTACATAGGCGATACTACACAGACACCCGTGGAGAGATACTAGAATCCTCCTGTTTGCTCTTTGGGTTAGAAAGTATGAGTGTGAATCACAAGTATCTGAAGCCTTTGACATTTCCTTCCCTGATAATGTGCAGAGCAAGAAAGGAGGGAAGAATGTACAGCCCCATCACCGAGGCCCTGTGCTGGGTGGGCATAGGAGGGATGGCCACCCTGTTTCTGTCACTCATCACGTGGGCGTGTGTTTAAGCTACAAGAGGCAGTTGAATGTCAGAAAGCTGGGGAAAGTCCTGCAATGCTCTTTATCTCCAGACCAAAGGACAGAAGCTGGACAGTGATAGACGGACAGAGTTTGAATCTGGGTCATGCCTTGGGTCATGGCCTGGTAGAAGGAGAGAGGAATCTTGGCAGAAACACCATGCAGAAGGCTGAAATCTGTAATGAAATCTGCTCAACTCAGAATCACATAGGCACAGAAACAAGTCCTTTAGGAGTGTCTGCAAGACCGTGTTTAGGGACAACTTCCTGGGGAGGGAAGGGCAAATTGAATGTGTGGGGGCATCATCCCGAGCGCTGACATTTCCTTCTCTCCATTTCCTGGCTGTGCCGGCATGAATTGCTCTGTTCTTTCTACTTCCTAACATGATGGACGATGCTTTTGAAGGCATGAGACACAAATCACCCTTCACCTCGTAGGCTGTTTCTGTCTGGCATTTTGTTCACAGAAATGCTGAACAGTGAGTAAAACAGAGATAAGGATTTTTTTCCTTCGAGCCATGCGTGGAGAACATCGGTAAGGATATCTAAATTCAATGCCAACATGGAAACATATTTATGGACACAGAGAAGACCACACATGCTTTGGTGGGATGTCTTATAAATATGCTCTGAGCATTTTCTTGTTTTAATTATGTTTTCTAGTAAATCATAGTTGAGTCTGTTCTGTATCCCAAACCAGGTTCAAGATCTATCATCAGTAAACCAGATATATTTATCACTGTCTTGCTTGGGCTGCCTGATCATCTTTCAAACCGGGAAAGATTTACTTTGTTGTACAGTTGTCAAAATCCAGGGAGGTGTTCTGCTACAACTACCATTTTTGAGAAACAAACTTTTCATTCTGTATCAAACCTATAAAACTCTTCCCATAAAGGAACCAGAGAGTGAAATGCACTCAGGCCCCAGGCCGGAGTAAAAGTATATTGCCTGACAGAGTCTAGTGCTATAAAATACAACAGGAATAGCATTTGTGGGGGAGGGGCAGATATAAAAAACAATACTATTAAGTTTCAAACTTACCTGTAACAAAATATGTACAATTGATTGAAATAGTAAGGGGTTATTTTCATTGCTAAAAATTTTTATTGCTATGATTTTTATGAACCTTAACTTTAATTGTGATTGAGGGGGTGTGTAGTGTGGGTTTCTGTCTCATTTTTAGAGATATGAAGAAGAAGAAGAAGATGATGATGATGATGACAACGATGATGATGATGATGATGACAGGAACAACAGAAAGGTCACTCAGACCTGTGTACTTCAGAGCAAATGCCAAGCTATGTGAATTGAAGATGGAGAAGAAGAAAACTAGGAAAGAAAAGAAGGGAACAATTTAATATGCTTTGTGAATGGCTATTGTATCTCCTTCAATGAGTCTTTGCAGAGAATAAACTAACCAGTATATTGGGCATGGAATGGCCCTCCAATTCTACAGCAGAGGATTGAGTCAGCTTCATTCCAAACTAAATAGAGACATAGAAAGAGATTGGAATAGAGACATATAATGAGATTGGAGGGGCTGTTGTTTCCAGAGAGAAATGAGAGTGTGGTTTTCAGAAGGGGACAAATAGACTTTAGCTGGCACATAAATTAACATACTAGTATAGGGTCTTTATATACAGACCACTATAAATAGACGACATTGGGAAGAAGTGTTGAAAATGTGTAGTAAGCACCAAGCACAAAGCAACTGTTTAAGGTACACCCTTGGGAATCAGACCCTCCTGTGATGTACCATGAAACGTGTTCTTTGTGACTTAGTTTTCTGTCAGTTGGAGCTGGCAATGATGGCACTAGGATGCTAAAACGTTAGTGCATGTGAAATGTGCTTGGAGTACCTGAGCTCATTGTGAGTGCTGGCCGTTGTTGCCTCTGTTGAACGTCTGTGGAGACAGAGAGGAGGTCAGATTTCCTAGAAACAGAACCAGAGAACTAGCCTGTGTGAAATGATCTTTCCCCACATGATTTCATAAGCTGAATTTTGAGAATCTTCGACCTTAAATTTCTTTTGAAGGGGACTTCTTCTCATGGACAACCTTTATAAATTGAAAGAGCATGCAAATAATGTAATCAGCTTATTAGTAATTGATGCTCACTAGTAGTTGTACTCCTTTATAACAAATTCCTCGAATTCCTGTCTCATTCCTCGAATGGTGTTTAACCATGTGATAAATCAAGTGGTGTGTGTGTGTGTGTGTGTGTGTGTGTGTGTGTGTGCGTGCATGTGTAGGAGTGGAAGTGTTCTAAGTTATGACAACTTGTTTCAGTTTCTTTTATTCTTTCCTGTGCAGACCCATGGGTTAATTTTCCTCTTGATACTTGGTACTGTGATTATAAGCATAGTACATACCTACCATTGTTCTGTATGATAGCTCTCTATATTTCAGTATGATTCTGCTGTAGATAAGTGGAGTTGCATAGTTTTTCCTCAAGAGGAATTTACAATATGGTCTCAGACTTGGAACTTGGGTAGCAATTTCTGGAAATGCTAGAAAGTGTGTGTGTTGGGATAGTTCCAAAGTCAGCTCTTTAGTGGTGTTCGAAGTGGTACTGACATGCTCCTGGAAACATGACCTCAGCCTTGGAAACCCTGGTGCTCTCTCCAGATCCCTTCTTTCTGCGGGAGTCCTTCTCATCCCCTGTTGTGGCTCTATGAATCTCCCACAGTTGTTCCCTCTTGTTTAAGGGGCACTGTTTTTTTTTACCACCAACTTGCCAGGGAAGCCTGGGGATTTTCAGCCCCTTCCCAGTGTTGCCTGTAGGCATGGCCAGTGGATGGCACAGTGTAGAAAAGCCAGGCTTTCCCATAACATCAGCTGTACAAGGGAATTCATGCTTTGTATCTCTTGCTCAATGTTTGTGCCTTTCATGGCTCCACTCTTCTCCTAAGCCTTCTTCCTTTCCTGTAGCAGGTCTTCCCTGAAACACCCTCCTTCAAGCAATTAAATTTCTCCACATGTATGGTTCCAGCTCCACATTCCGAGGACTACACTCAAATCCGTTTCCTCATTACTTTCTTTGAACAGTTACATTCTGGGGATGTAGGGGATACTGACATTCATCCAGTTCATCCTGTCTGTTTAGTGATTCTTAAACTTAAATAGCAGACAGACAGGAAATCTTTTCACTTGATTGTCCCCTCTTCTCACTGGAAAGAATTTACTTATTCACATCTTGTGATTCTTCAAGACAGTTGTACATCTCCCAGCCTGGAATCCCACCAGATCCACTCAGAATCCAGTGATTGCTCTTTGGCGAGGTGTACCAAGAACATTGACAAATTAGGAGGTTGACACATGCATCTGTCATCCTGACAGGCTATGGTATGTAGAGCAGTCATGAGCACAGCAAAGTTTACATGGTAGAATTGTGTGCCTCTGTTTACTTGTTCAGTGCCCTTTGATCTTGGATTTAAAAGAAAACAAAGTACCCAGTACTTTAGATTCGTGTAATAATTCACAAGTGTCCAAGCCTTCTCTGCACGGTTTAGCCCCAGGGATGATATATACGAGTTCTTGCGGAGGAACTGGGTCCCATGAGGACCCAGGTAACTCAGACAGAAGTTTTAGAGGCTGGCTTTGGTGCAGGACAACAGATCCCAGCAGGGTTTCCCTATTATGCTCTGTCAGTAAAATAGAAGAATAAATTTATATTTCTATTTTCTCTGACACTTCTTGGAATTTAGAGAGTTTCCAAGGACCCACTGATGCAGTGTTCTGAGGAGGCATGCACCTTGAAAGTAGGTTTGCTCTGCATAAAAGGCAGAACATTAACATTTTGACTGTTTCGATTTGTTTTCTTCTGGTGATTTCTGTTTCCCACATTCATAGACTTTTTTTTTTTTTTTTTTTGGTTCTTTTTTTCAGAGCTGGGGACCGAACCCCGGGCCTTGCGCTTCCTAGGTAAGCGCTGTACCACTGAGCTAAATCCCCAGCCCCCATTCATAGACTTTTATCTCCCCAAATATTATCTTTTCTTTTGTTCCTAGCTCATGTATATGTAGACATGATAAAGTATAAACAGGGTCTTCCAACTACTTGACCCACTTGAAAGCTGGGTCTCTGTTGAGGCTGGATAGACTTAGGTATAAGAGCTTAGTGCTATTGTATAGCGTTGCTAGGGCCTTTCCTGGTTCAACCATTTATCTATTTACACATCCCTTCGGGGATTGTGGATGGCAATCATTAGGTCATCACCCAACATGAAATATTCAATATTGTCTATAAATAGAATAGAAAGTCCCATCGGGTTATTCTCCTCACTGCTGTGTTATGATAATTCAAAGAGCAGCCCAGAGGATGCTGCTCTTGTCCTTGAAATGTGGCATTTGCCTGCATATCTTGTAAAGGTAAAATCCATGGTATGTGTAGATGAGAACTACAGACACACACACACACACACACACACACACACACACACACACACACACACACACGTTCATGCTTTGATTGTTGTCAGGTGCAAGCTGTTCGTAACCTTTTGCTTCTAGTCATACTATCCTGGCTTTCTCCTAGTTGTATGGGTCAGATAACCATGTTCCCTTCCCTTCCTGTGTGATCATGATGTTTTCTGCTCCTTAGAGCTGAACAAGAGAAAGTCATTCATTTTGCTGAATGTCATGGGTCACAGACATATCTGCCTGTGCTCCAAAGATAAGGAAACCTGGCCATGTGATGAATCCCGATAGAATCCTGGAGAATTAAAGCTCTGGTGTTGGCTACAGTCCCAAAGGAGATGAGCTGCTGAGAAGACAGCTTGGACTTTGCTATCTTCTGCCCCTGACACATTGTCCAAGTGATATGGACTGAGACTTAAATTAGTGAATCAAACAACCCCACAGGGAATCCTTCCCTTTAGTGCTCATTTTTAGGGAACTCATTTTGTTAGATTTCTGCCCATGTACCTGCTGCAAACCCTCCTTCGCTCCCTAGCCTCACAGACACTAGCAGAAGCCATATTGAGAGCATTGCCTGCGAACCTCGCCTCACAGACATAGCAGAAGCCATATTGAGAGCATTGCCTGAGAACCTCTAGCTGGCAGACCTCCAGGTGCCTAGATTGCTCACTTCAGGAAGAGACTGTGCAGGCTCAGGCACATCAAAAGGTACCCTCTGCACCACATCTTACCTTCTGCATCCCCTTTCTTGCTGCTTGCTGGGGAATCTGAGAACCTACCTACTGTAAATCTTTTCCCCTTTCCTGAGAGACACATTAGAGGGAATGTCATGGGCCTGATTCCCCTTCAGAGTCTGATACCCTGCTGTCTGTCTCTCTGTCTGTGGTGTTTATAGCTCTTCAACTAAATGGCTTAACATCTAGTGATTTGTCTCTATGTGGGTTTCTTAATGCGTTCAGTTATTCCAACTTTTATCTTCTAAAATCATCAGAGGCCAGGCATTCAGTAAACACTTAGCACCTTCCAGGAAGTGCACCGTCTGTATTGGAGGTGTCAAGTTAATCTGTGACTCAGTATATAGACATCTTCAATGCATCTATAATCGCCATGAGCCAACTGATGCTTTATGCTTTTTGTCCTGGTTTGTGTCCTTTGTTAAGAAATCTTTGCTTTGTTTTGTCCCCTTCCCCTTGTTTTCCGTTTGAGACAGGCTCTTGCTATGTTCCATGATTGCCTGGTTGGCCTGGAACAGGATGTGTAGACCAGGCTTGGCTCCAACTTTCAGTGATCCTCCTGTCTTCACTTTGCAAGTGAAGTTTGCAGGTTTTCTAGGTTTCTAGGTTTGTGTCATCCTGCTTAGCTCTAGAATGGTTATTAATAGCACTGTTTTATAGACTGATCTGACATACATACATAAATACATGTTGACTTTATTGTTTTTAGAAGATTTTAGAAAACACATTTCTTCCATATTTCTTTGACCTTTCAGGCAAGGGTGAGAGGATCTTGTTACATATTTCCATAAAGCTCAGACATACAGCTTTTACTCCATTGGGTTATCTCTTTAAAGATAAGACATGTAGCTACAGAAATGGATATATTTTTGTTTGACACAGTAAATGTGTGGTACAAGCTCATAATTTATATAGGAGTGTAAGTTCAGGAAAGGGCCCAGGGAAAGAGACGGCTCTTAGAGCCTGGAAGAGCAAGCAGGAGTTAGCCAGGATGAGAAGGATCCAAAGCCAGGGACTTGAGGCAGTATGGTAGGAGCTCACAGGAGAAAGGAGAAATGTTATCACTTTACAGTTGATATGGTGGAGTCCTAGGGTGTGAAGACCTTAGTGAACGCTGAAGCTGAGGGGCAGGAAGGACGGACTCTAAACTGTCTGAATGTGTCTCCGAGGAGTGTCGGCTTTGTCAAATTATAACAATTGCTAACTTTGATCAGATGCCATGATATTTGCCTGACATTTGATTAAGTTGTAAGTACATTTTATTGCAACTTAATCTTATAGTTCTCTTTCTGAGTTACATATAGTTGTTATCTCCATTTAAAAGGCAAAATATCTAAGGTTGAAATGAGCTGAGTTATCTCAGAAAGTCATGTGATATGAATCAAGAAAGAGAGAGGAGAAAGAGAGAGAGAGAGAGAGAGAGAGAGAGAGAGAGAGAGAGAGAGAGAGAGCAAAGTATAGTATATCTGCCTCCTGTATCCCCACTTGTTTTCTCTTCATAAACATCAAGTCACATGCACTGACACCAGGACAATTCCCTTCTTGGGGTTCTTGGTCTCATTAATAAAAGAGATTGAAGGGATTTGAAAGGAAGTGTGAGAACAATTTTTATAGAAGTTACAAAAAGAAAAACAGAACAAAGAAAGAAAGGAAGGAAGAAAGAAAGAACCACCACCACCACCACACCACCACCACCACCACCATCACCATCACACCACCACCACCACCACACCACCACCACCACCACCACCACCACCACCACCACCACCACCACCACCACCACCACCATCACACCACCACCATCACCATCACACACCACCACCACCACCACCACCACCACCACCACCACCACCACCACCTCCACCACCACCTCCACCACCACCACCACCACCACCACCACCACCACCACCACCACCACCACCACCACCCCCACCACCACCACCACCACCACCACCACCACCACCACCACCACCACCACCACCACCACCACCACCACCACCACCACCTGTACCACCACCACCTGTACCACCACCACCACCACCACCACCACCACCACTAACATCACATCTGGGTAGACAGGAGAATGCAGAAGAGAAGGAAGACCATGTTATTTGAGTTACCAGCATGGGTATGCACTCTATGGCACAGGCAACCACATGGTGGGAAGAGTGCTTTTAGGATGAAGAAACCCGAAGTATCAGAAAAAAGGCTAACTAAGGTTCTGATCAACACCTGAAAGGGACAGGGAAAGGAAAAGGGAACAGTGGTACTTTTCTGAGGACTCAGAAAGGTGGCCAAACCCTGCTGAATGTCATGCCTGCTCTCCTTTTAGGGACAGTGCAGGGGGAGAGAACTCTGAAAGGGAAACGTGCAGCATCTCATTAAAGGAATAACTATTCCACCCATTTCTTCTGTATAGCTTAGAGTAAACCTGCCTCCCCGAGGGGTGGCCCTTTAGCCAAGTCTTTGACCCCATCAACTAAAATGTTAGGTCTCTACTCACTCCAGGGCATCTATTCTCTTGATCAAGAGTTTCCCTTAATGGTTTTTACTGCTGCTCCAACATGACTACCTGAGCCAATGAATATTTGATGATGGACTTAAAGCAGGAAGGTGATCTGATTTCTATGTTACAGAGTCTTTGAAGGCATAGGATCGTTAGTGGAAGTATGGAGCAGTAGACCAGGAACAGATGTCCTAGGTGGGGATGTGAAGAGGTTGTTTTAGGCATCTGGTTGAGAGGTGAGGCATATTGAAGCCAGGGACACTGAAGGGAAGGAAAAAGGAATAAATCCAGGGGATTTTGAGAAAGGTGGATTGAACTGGAAATCAGGTAAGAAAATGAGTTTGATTTGACTAGGCAATGTATGAGTGGATTTACTAGCTAAATAATGGACAGTTCAGGAGTAACTCAGCAGAAAGACCTGGGTTTGTAGCACAGATGAAGGTATGGGCCGCTAGTCATCAGAGTCTGATAAAATGACCCAGAACTGCTGGAATAAGGAGTGAAGGACACATGGATATCGGAGGCTCATGGAAGAGACTGAAGAGAGCAAGGAGAAGAACTGGGTTTTAGAAGCCAAGGGAGAGAGGAGACTCAGAAGGAGGAGAGGATGAGAGGGAACAAAAGTATAAAGAAACCAGAATAAGCTAAAAGGGAAGAACCTGTACTTATAAAAATGGTTAATGTATGCCAAAACAACATAAAACCATCAAGAAGCAGCTTATTTAAGTAGATGTGAAAAGTTGTGGAACTCAATCAGTAAAGCTGTCATTGTATCATTGTGTAAGTTGTTCTTTGTCTCATTAATGAAGTGGCACAATAGCGTTTGACATCCAAAGAGAACCTAAGTAAACCAAGGACCCGCAGTGGCTCCAGGTTTGTGCCTCTGGGAGACAGAACGACCTTGACCAACAATTCTGCTAACATCATTCAAAACAGATGCCACTTTTGACTCTCATTTGTGTGAAGCTACATGTCATCGGGAACCTGGCCTTGTGCTGTTGTGCATGGGGGGCATTTGGAGCATACAGCGTTTATCTTTGTGTCATGGCCTCAGTTCATTTGGGTCAAATAGCACAGTGCTGACATTTTTATGGAATGGGTCATCAGACCCAGATGAAGAAAAATAGAAGTTATTGTGCCCTAGTGCACCAGTCCTTTCTCTATGACAGCAGTTTTGTCCCTGTCCTTGATGTAGAGATTTGAAACTCTCAGATCTAATGAATTTTCTTCTGTCTGGAAATGGTCCCTTGGTGAGACACAGCAAATTTGAGAAAAAATTGCAAAGGTTATCGAAGGTTAATCGTTTCTCAACTTCCCTTTTTTTCCCCTAGGAAGATAACAAAACACAAATCATTTAAAGCAAAGGGACATAACACAGGTGTAATTACGACAGTGACAATCTGTGGGCATGCCTCCACTGCTAGTCTGATTTTCTCCCAGATTTGCTGTGCCTTTCTTCATACCACTCTCATGAACTATTCCAAACATTTTAATAAGGGTATATACATAGAGTCAGAAAAGAGAAAGAGCACCAGTCAATACAGCCAAAAGGAAATAAAATTTCTATAAATCCCAACTAATACATATCTGTCCTGTGTCTTTTGTCATCTTCTAGGCACATATACACTTACACACATGCACATATATGCACACATACGCACACACACATAGACACAGACACGCATGGACACAGACATAGATACACACAGAGAGACAGAAGACAGTCACACACACACACACACACACACACACACACACGCACTCTCAAATACAGAGTCAAAGAGTATCTCTATGCAGTAAAGAATGTCAAAAAAATTCAGAAAAAGGAATTTTAGGCAAATTCTATAAACGAAACATGAACTGTAAATCTCCATAGTTTCTCTTTTAATCTTCCTTAGCCCAGTGCACTTCAGTGGATTCTAGAATATTTTCTTTGCTGAATGGTGTTTTAAATCACTAGGTTCTATATCTTATCCATCATTCTGAAGAACATAATCTTCACTTTGTGTCACAAAAGACAATGACATTCATGTTTCTCTCCAGCAAGCTACACATGGTGTATGGGAATATGATGGTTTCCTCAACATTACCAATATTTCAGATAGAAAGGATGACATGCAAATCAAGAGGCCATATGGGGATTCTGTGTGCCATTACACACAACAGTAAAATCAAAATAAATCAAGATATATCAGGGGAATATTGCTTACAGGTTGGTGAGTAACTGTTCTGAAGTACCAGTGTAAAACCTACTCACAGAACATAAGTGGCTGGGGGTAGTGCACGGTTCTAGCCTCAGGTATCTATTCGCTTAGCTTATTCATGTGGTATTGCTTTATTTTATAGCTCTGGGGCAGGGAGAATCTTGAATACGATGTACAGACGTTCACTTCACTGTGGAACTACACCCTCAGTCCTGAGATTTGTTTTGCAAGACAGGGTCTGTTGTGGATTGAATTGCACTGTCTCCATAGACTCACATGTTTGCTCTCTCCCAGGCAATGACACTGCTTTGGAAGATTGTAGAAACTTAGCACTTCCTCACTGGAGGAAACAGGTTGCTTGGGGTGAGTATTGAGGTTTTATAGCCCTACTCTATTGCCTATCCTGTTTGCTGACTGTGGAAGCAGAGTGACTCTCCAACTGTCATGTCTTCTCTGCAGTATGTAGATGGTATCCCCTTGAGTTGTAAGTGCCAACAGACCTCTCCTCCCCGAAGGTGTTTGACCACAGCACGGCAAACACGCGGATAAACAATGGGTGCAGGGTCTCACTATGCAGCCCAGGATTACACAAAACTTGTTGTGTTGCTCAGGTTGGCCTTGAACTCATGATTCCTTGGCTTCAGACTCAAGTTTTGGGATTATGGCTGCCTGTCACTATGCCTGGCATACTTTGGTTTTTGGCTATTAGATTCTACTAATAATTTTAGGCATCAACTATTTAAATTTTTTCTTGTAACTTATTTAAGACAGTTCTTCTTGCTTTAACTATAAGCACTGTATTAAAGTAGGGTTTATTCTGTGCAGTTTTCTTCACCTCTGTATAGATGGTCTGGTTATTTAACACAGACATTGTGGGATGCTTCCAAATGACATTCCATTTTAGAGACAAAGGCAATAGGGTTTCCTTTCTTTTTAAAATAAGAGGATAGGAAAATTCAGTCTCAATAAACATGCCTTTTCTTTGTCAGATGGAGATAAAAAAAAATTCCAGTGGTTTCATTATGATGTATTTACAAGCAATTCCGTGTTAGTTTTTGTTACTCTTCTTTCAGAAGATTTTCTTAAGAATAAAAGCTGCTTGGTTTAAATGCTCTTGAGCATTACAAAATACAATTGCTACTTTGATTAATTTATCATGCTATGGCCATGACCATTAGAGGAATTAACAGCTCAGGAAGAAAACAAAGCCTAGAGCAGTTTTATAGTAAGAGCTTGGCCTGAGTAGACCAAGCCCATTTTGTAATCTAAGTCATTAAAGAGATGTGTAGGAGAGAATATGTGATCTTCAGTGAACAGTCACCCAGGGACACTGTTTGGGATGCTTTTGGTTGGTTGAGGAAAGATACTGCCATGCAGCCCTGGCTCTCCTGCCTGGTCCTCTAAATCTTCCCATCTTGCCTTTCTGAGTGCTATAATTATCAGAGTATGGAATTCTATGCCTGCCAGACACCTTGTTTTCCTATAGATTCCTCTTCATATCTCAGTAGCAGCTGTAAGGATAAACTATCCCAGGTTTCTTAAATCTCAACTTGTCTGATTATGTATACGAAAATTTGAATCATTCAAGTACTTCAGTGAAAAACATTTCAATAGTTTTTTGAAGAAAAATTGTAATAAAAATCTGTATTTCATTTCTTCTGAAGTAAAATACTTTGAAGAGGCATTAAAAAGTACTTATGTGGATTGGTCTTCTGTGTTAGTGTTTTACTGCTTTGTGTGTTGCACAGTGTATTGCTTTGAAGAGACACCATGGCCAAGGCAACTCTTACAAAGGCAAGCATTTAATTGAGATTTGCTCACAGTTTCAGAGGTTTAGTCCATTGTCGTCACGGTGGGGAGTATGGAAGCAGGCAGGAGGACATGGTGCTAAGTGAGAGTTCTACTTCTGGATCCACAGGGAGCAGGAAGAGAGAGATCCTGGGACTTGGTTGAGAGTTTGAAACCCTAAATCCCACCTCCAGTGACACACATCCTCTAACAAGATTACCCTTCCTGCAATAAGGCCATACCTTCGAATCCCTCTCAAGTATCTCCGCTCCCTAATGACTAAGGTTTTAAATTATGTGAGCACACAGGGAGGCATTCTGATCAAACGATTACATTTTCTCTGTAACTTTTATGATTAAATATGCTCAGGAACTCAGTATAATTCAGGTGTGGCTCAGGGGAGCACTGGCAACTAATTTGTTTGTTGTACATAGACTTGATGTGGATAAAACACTAGCAACAAATAACAATGAATAAAGCCTCCAAGTTACTTCCTCTTCCGTAGCTGTAGAGCTATGTGGAGCTATGAGTTCAGGCTGCAGATTGCCATGCCCACTGCTGTTTAAATACACAGACTGGAACATATTACTTGCCTTCACCTCCATTCAGCTTGAAAGTTCAACAAAACGAAAGTGAAATGAGGGGCTAGAGAGATAATTATAATTATCTATAATTAAAAGCATCGTGCTCTGCAGGCACCAGGACCATTAAAAAGGTGGACATGCCTATGGATGCCTGTGATAGCAACACTGAGTAGAGAAAGACAAATAGGTTCTGGGAGTTTGCTGGCCAACTAGAGAGAACAGTCAACTTCCAGGTCACTGTCTCAAGGCATTGGAGAGGAAGTCAAGAGAGGACACATAATATTCTGTTCTTGTTTCTACATAAATACACATGGGTAGTCATGTGCATGTGACACACGCATACATAGTCAAGCAGATGGAACTGATGGAATAAATATATTTGTATGTTTCTCTGTGTTGTGTGTATATGTTCATGTGTGGGGGGATGGGACATACCATGCTTTTTGCTCTCAACCTTAGTCCTTTGAGACAGCGTCTCACTGTTGTGGTTTGAATGTGAGCTACTTTCTGTCAGCTCATGTGTTTGAACACTTGATCTTCATCTGTGGTGCTATTTGAGACAAAGACTGTAGAACCTTCAAGAGGGAGTCCCTTGCTAGTGAGGGTGGGTCACTGGGGACAGGCCTTGAGGCTTTATAGTCCAGTTCTATTTCCTGTTCACGTTTTCCTTCCTCGAGTGGATGCAGTGTGACTAGGTCACGACCGGCTTCAGCCATCAAGCCTTCCTTACCTGCTGCCATGTCTTTTCATGACATGATGGAATGGTCAACATAAACTGTGAGTCAGAATAGCGACTCCTCCCTGCTTGCCAGGTATTTGGTCACAGCAATGAGAAAGCAACTGAAACACCCACAGACCACTAAGCCAGAGTAGTGGCTAGGCAACCCCGGCAATCTTGTGTATGCCTCCCACAATGCTGGGATTATGGGCACACATGGGCCAACTTTCAAAGTGGGTGCTTGCATGACTAGCACTCTTACCCACAAAGTTGTCTCTCCAGTCCTAGTTTGGGTCTTCTGTTTGCTAGTAGTCATCATTGTATACATCAAAACGAAGCATTTGCATATGTTATATTTGATCTCTTTTGTCTTTTTTCTCTTTTTTTATTGGATAGTTTACACATTTACAATTCAAATGTTATTCCCTCTCCTGGTTTCCTCCTCTCCCATACTCCTTCCCCCTGCGTCTATGAAGATACTTCCCCTCCCACCTATCTACTCTCACCTCAACATCCTGGCATTCCCCTGCACTGGGGAAATGAGCCTTCATAGGACCAAGGGCTTTTCCTCCTACTGATGCCAGACAATAGTATCCTCTGCCGCATATATGGCTGGAGCCACGTGTACTGTTTGGTTAGTCGTTTAGTCCCTGGGAGCTCTGGGGCGATCTGGTTGGTTGCTATTGTTGGTCTTCCTATGGGGTTGCAGACCCCTTCAGCTCCTTCAGTCTTTTTTCTCTGTAAGTCTTTTAATTTTTACATTTCTTTCTTTCCTTCCCCATAATGCAGATCAGTCTGTCATGTCCCTGAAACGTATGGTTACTAAGTTTTGTTTCGGGGCATCCACTTTATATAGCAACATTATTACCCTGATAGATTTATCTTTCCTCTCTATGGTGCAGGGTTTGGACTAAGGTTATACCAATCCATGCTTGTCACCTATTAGAGATGCGAACAAGACCCTCTGCACCTTCCCTACCGAGGGCCCTGCACACTGCCTTAGTGTAAGCCAGAGCCAGCATATGTCCTGCTTTCACAGGAGTTGGTATCTTGAGCTAGAGTAAGGGCAGTCAATTTTCTTTTATAAATTTACGACCCAGATTACATCAAGTTAAAATGTGATCATTTTCCTTCACAAAGCTTTCTAGAACTTCCTGTTCCTATAGGTATTCTTGAGTCTGCCTTTTGACTTCCAGAACTCTGCCATTAACTTGCTTTCTTTTGAAATTAGTTTGGCTCCCTTTCTTACGCTTACAACAACAGATTCCTACTTGATAGTGCCATAGGCCTGTTTTTAATGCTTTTATTAACATTATTGTCTTTCCTGTCAATTTGTAACTCACATTTTATTACCGTTCATTGACTATCATTGAACTTCATAATTTTTCCCCAAGACACTATAATTCCTTTGATTTCATGGAGAATAACTAGCTAGTTAATTTTTATTCGCCTTTGTGGGTATTTAGCTTTTTTTGAGTGCAATGTTCGCTGAGCTTTGAGCTTTTTATTGTGTTATTTTAAAGCAGGTGGCCTTTGATGACAGATATTTACCTCCTGTTCACCAGGCAAAGAAGGGCCAGAACTAGGAGGAACATTATAACACTCGAAGGCCTGTTCTACCAGCCTGCACCTACCAGCTAATTTCTTCTATCTTTGAAAGGTTCAACATCCTTCCCAAAATACTGTAACCTGCTCAGGAACAAGCAATAAAAACAGGAATCTGTTGGGTATATTTCAGACTCAGTATAGTATCCCCATTCCTGATCCCTAAAGGCTCATAGCCATCTCATAACACAAAATGTATTCAGTGTGATTTCAAGAGTCCCCATAGTTCTAACAACAAGTTCTAACACAGTTCAAAAATTCAGTCTTTTTCTGAGACCCAAGAGAAACACCTATCTGCAAGGCCCTATAAAATAAAAAAGCTATGTACTTCTAATATACAATGCTACAATGTAAACATCACTGTCCCCAGCGGGATGTATAGAAAATAGTGAGGAAAGATTGGAGGACAAGAAGACCAAAACCAAGCAGGGAAAATACTAAGATCTACAGCTTCAGATCTGACACCCGGTGCATATGGCATCACAATACAAACTCTGAAAGTTTAGGGCAGTCCCCCCTATGGCCTTGCCTCCTTCAACACACGTAGGGTCACTTGGACCAGCTCCACTCAGTATGTGTGGCTTTCCTTGGCGGGTCTCCTGTCTTCCTGACATTTCTCAACATATGGTTGTCCTCTTAGGGATCACCACACTTTAATGCATTGCCTCCTCAGGAATTCCCTGTGAAAAATCTGATCCTCTGATCCACTGCCTGGTCCTTCAGAATCTCCTCTTTGTTCTACAGCTGGATGACTGTCTGCAAGGGTCACATCGACGCTCCTGGAAGTCATTTTTCTGCTCAGCTCCTCTAGTGGCTCTCAAACCACAGGCAGTTAAAGTCCTCGGCATATCCCACAGGCCAGTTTTTGTTCTGGCTCCCTGCTCCCTCTGCTGCAGCCATAGTTGTTTCTGCGCTATTCTGGAAAGCCCAAACATGTTCTAGAGAAAGGTCTTCTTTGGGTCAGCTCCACTGCCCTTCAGTTTCATGACCTACTACTGTACTACCATTTCTGCTCAAATGATGCCACAGAAGTGAGGAGTTTCTGACTATTAAAATTTGCCATAAAATCAAAATAAATAAGTACATGTTGCTGGCGACGTGGCTCACTATTTAAAGAGCATTGACTGCTCTTCCAGTGGCCTCAGGTTCACCGACATGGTGGTTCACAACCGTCTGTAACTCTATTTCCAGGGGGAGCCAGATACCCCCAAACAAACATTCAGGCAAAACACCAGTGCACAGAAAAAAATAAATAAAATAAAATTTGCTTCCCTAAGCCCTCTACTTAGTCTCTATTCCCTTACCTTCATCCAAATTCTCTCATACTGCTTACGTTTTGACGGGCTATATTTTCTTTTCTAGATGGTTCCTTTCTAGAATATGAACCCCACACAGAGATACTACTTAACTTCCTCTATTTATGCTTTGCCAGCTTTGTACAAAATATCAAAGTTGGCCTGCACTGCAGTTGGGTGTTGAGAATAGTTGTTTCTTTCATTGATAGTTATTTGGTTCAAGGGAATCCCATGAATTTAAAAAAAAATCACAAATTTGGTAGAGCTATTGAAAAATGAATTTTGAGAAATTATATGTAAATCACACACTTGTAAAATAACTCCCATAAAGACCACATCAAAAGACATTTTGGGAGAAGTTAAATTCTATGCTAGCTTAGAATTTACAAGGAGGGAGCTAAGAATTAAGGCAACTTAATAGAAAGAACTCCTGAAATGTATATTTACATTAAAAAACCAATTGTCTGTATAATCTATTGCAAGAGGTCAGCGAAGGCTATTACTAGTTACAGGCAACCAGGTCCTCCAAAGGACAAAAGAAACAAGGTAAAGAGCTGTTTCTTTTCTCAAAAGCAAGATTTGTCTTTTAAGGAATTATGTTTCTATGTCAAAACAAGCTCAGGAATAGTATTTAACTCAACGAAATACTTTCACCCCATTCATTAAAGAAATGTTGGATGTTAACATCCTTTACAGAAGTCTAGAAAACTGTAGGCTTTACTACATAGTAAAATATATTCATACATCTTTCCAAAAGTTCCCACACTGCTATATCTTAACCGAGGGACACCAACATGATTGTCTCATAAAAGTAACAACGAACCCCTTTATTCCGAAGAAATAGTCTGAAAAGGCTTGTTGTCTCTGAAATGTCACTTCTGCTCTCTCCTTCACAGACACCCTCAACATGCACATGCATACCTGCAAACACACGTACATTTGTTTGTATATTATTGCTCTAACAGGCTACTTTTCAGGATTCTCCCACCATGCCCCACAGCGATCCTGCAGTAAACAGGCAACCAGATGCTTAGTTAGCTGAAAGAGTTTATGGCTGACCATGCAGTTATATCCAGGCAAAAGGCTGGGGAGGAGAGCACTATTCCTTTGATCAAACCATCAGTAACATTCCTAGAGACATTCTTCCTCTTCTTTCTTTGCATGTCCACTGCCCTAATCCATACTTCGGGGGCAAGAGAAATAACGGGTAATTATAATATTTCATTTGCTTCCAGCCTACAGGGATTAGCATGGATGTCCAACGCAATTACATGGTAACAGCGACGACGTCTGAAGCCGGGGGAGCTGCCTGGCTGTCTCTGCTACATAAAGCGGGTCATCCAGTTACCGCTGGACAGCAGTTTCCAGAAAATCCTGTAATTAGGTTGTGAAACGGTGGCAAATAGGATGAACTGAAGAGGCAGATGTGTGACTCAAAGTAATTTGGTTTCTACGAAAATGTGCTGCAATCCACATCCTTCGTATTTATTAAAGTCCTATAATATAGCATGTTACACTATTATGGAGGGTAATGGGGAGCCAGCCACTTAACTATAATGAAATTAGATTCCCCCTCGCCCGCACCAGAGGCATGGTGACATTTTCTTGTAAAAGCCGTGAAAGTGGTTTCTCAAAAATAGGCCTGACAAAACCGCCCCCCGGAATCTACTTCACCATGAAGAACAGAACTAAAAGCTGATGAGGTTAGACACTTTATTGTTCCCCAATCCTGCCTGCTTTAAATGTGAAGTTGTAAAGCCAAGCAGGTAGAGGAGTGGAAACCATAGTCAGTGAACCTTCCTGTTTTTTTTTTTTCAGTTGAGAGAGAGAGAGAGAGAGAGAGAGAGAGAGAGAGAGAGAGAGAGAGATGCTTATTTTTTTGTTCCTAGTAAATGAATAACCACAAGCAGTAACAGCCCTGCCTCAGAACGATCGTCCGATCGTCCTGACTACTGGCATTTTCCTGAATCTGCAATATCCTTTCTTACTGCCCTCTGAAACATGAATATAAGAAGGGGAAAGATTAGGAAACGAATGCTCATATAATGGGACATTATAAGCTAATTTGAAAAGGAAGCTCAAATAATACTCAAATAATTTTTCTAATTCCCTTTGCAAGGCCCGTTTGTCTGGTGCTTCGAAGCTGAGCCTGATTTCACACGTGAGTTGGTCTCATCAGTGTGCACAGAGATGATGTCAGGAATCATCAAGTTGTCTGAAGAACGATGCATGGTCATCTACTTGAGAATAAACAGGAAGGACCAAAGAGATTGATTGGAAGTGAGGATAATGAAGTGACTGGCGAAGCAGTCTTCCATGGGGAAGCGAAGCGCCCCACTTGGTTCTAGAACTCACGTCTGTCAGAGGGAGGTGTCAACTGTCCTTGTCACCCTCTGCAGCACAGGGCTTCCTGCTGGGCCAATGAGAAGGAACCGATGGACTGGACTCAGGCAGCCATGTGGAAGACTGTAAAAGAAGCTGACTCATCAGACGAGGGAAGTTAGCTGCAAACCAATCAGAGCTCTCTAGGGCAGAAGAGGCAATGCAGCGCAGCAGCAAGATCCAGAGTTTAATCACTCAAAGGGGAAGCGCAGCAGGTCTGTGGGAAAGTAAAGCTGCATCGAAACAGAAGGTTCAGCATTGAGAATCTTCAAAGATCCTCCAAGAGCCATGAGTGTGAGGAGAAGGATAATGTTTCCTTGTAAAAAGAGAAACTCTGCTTTACATTCAGGGGATTCTCGGAATGGCTTGAAATCGGATGGTAGAACTGAGGAACGGGGAGTTCCATTGAGGAATTTATGATTTTGATTGATTCTAGATGGGTTAATAAGCTACTGCTTATTAAGCTGAGGGTATTTGAGTAGTCCTCTTAGCAATGTTGTTTCTGTGTGACTATAGAAGACAGATAATTGGATGATCGAGTTCCTAATGACAGCTTGTTACTCAGTAGCTTGGGATTGAAAACATATTCTCCATATAATAATTATGGTATTTTTGGATTTAACATTCAAACGCACTATTCTATTTTGAAGGTTTGGATTTTTGCTAATGTTTTCAGCGCTTAGGATTTGTGTGAAATACGCTTCTTTGTAATGGATACTATCACTATTTATAACATATAATATATGTATATATACCTTTGTTTATTTATTCATAATACACACATACATGTAATTTTGGAACATTGTGTATTGAATCTAGGACTTCATGAATTCTAGGTGAGAGTGCTTGGTCGCTTGGATGAGCATAAGCCAACAACTGTTATTTTTGGTGTATGTGTGTGTATGTGTGTGTGTGTGTGTGTGTGTGTGTGTGTGTGTGTACATGCAAGTATGGTTGTATGCATTTATGCTGTATTTGGAGGACAAGTGTTGGTATCTAGCTTCGTTCCATAATTGCTTTTTGTTTTTATTTCCTTATTCCTTCTTTCCTTCCTTCCTCCATTTATTTATATATTTATATATTTATTTAAGTTAGTGTGCTATATATTCTTTTTATACACTCTATCTGTGCTACGTGAACTACACATACACAAGACTGGGCCTATTAACATTTTACCATGGAAGGGGAAAGAGAGGATCTAAAACGCTAATCTATGATTAGCGTTACACTCAGAATTTAAAAAAAAGGAAACCTTTTCCTAATTTGCTATCAAACTTGCTTATTCAAGTAATTCAAAAATAGTTCGGAGGTTCCCATCGGTCATTTCAGGCCTTTATTAATGAGGCTTTGCTTTAGCCAGAAATAATAAGAGGCAATAAACAGCTAGTAAAAGAAAAGCTAGTAAAAGTTTGCCTAATAAATTATCATCAGTCTCAGTGACTCTTAAAGGCAGAGCGTCATTATATCGTCCTGCTAGGAACACTCCATTCAAGGCCTGCAGCCAGGAGGGAGATTGTTTCATTCTGCAAATCCTAAATTCACTCTCTGTAAGCCTGCTTCCTCGCATCCACAGTCCAGTGTCTTCTAAGTGATGCTGAGGAGCCATCTACGTGAACGTCATGTTCTGAAATTTATTTGTAGGTGATTGGATCAACTCAGTAAGGCCTAGGAAGCCAGTTGTTGGTTCTTATGTGCGTGTGAGGAAGGAGAATTTTATCTTTTGTTTATCTTTGTTTCAAATATTACTTTTTGTGACAGAAAGTGTTGGCTCCCCCCCACCCCATTTTGCTTTTAGCAAAGCCTCTAAGTCTTCCTGGAGGTTAATCAGTCTCCAGTGAATCTAATTATAAGCTAGCTATAGAGACCTTGCATAATTGACCCGTGGCAGCTGGGGCGGAGTGAGAACACTGGCACATTTAGCATCTTTTAATTTAAATAGTGTTTGGTAAATCAACTTATCTTTCAAGAGTACGTTAATTTTCATACACACTCACACAGTCACCATTTTGCCTAACAAATAAAAGAGGGCTTCTGTTAGACATTTTTAAAGGAGGCAGATTTAGGGTAGCAGAGGAAAATATGAGTAACAACGAAGGGCCTTATGGAGTTTAATGTTAGTAAAGCCAGCACAGGCACTCACTGTCTCATGACGTTTGCAAGATGGTTTGAGTCTGAGGGCTAGTTTTGCCTCACTCCAGTGTGTGGAATCGCGGAGTGTCTCTGAGCTTTGGTGGCTCTGCTGTGTGAAGCGGAGACAACAGCAGTTGCCACACAGCTTCACAAACATCCGAGAGTCAAATAAAGCAGTCAGTGAATACGGTTTGGGGATTTTGAAGAGAAGCTGTAACGACTTCATTTAAGCCACCATCTTTCCCAGTCGTCCCACCACAAGGAGCATAGTTCTATTAAAAGTTCATTGTAACAGGGCGCAGAGTGCCCAGGGTGAGCCAAGACCTTCTGCCGCAGAATCGAAGCCATCTCTTTCTTTGCTGCATGTGTCGTTTGGATTTAGGTTGCCAACCAGAATTGCCTCATCAAAGTTACTTCAAGGAGACTTGCCATTTCTTTTGTGAGGCATTCTGTGAGTTTTTTAAATTATTATTACATTGGAGCTTTGAAAGAGCAAGGCTGCTGTCATTGTGATTCCTTTGTTTTAACTCTCCCAAGAAATCCAGATGACAGCAGTTTTCACAATACCACATCATGGAAGAGTGCTGGGTGAGGGAACCTGACTCTCGCTAGGCAAGAAAAGAAAAGTAAACCATTTATGGCTTTCAGAAGTCATGGCCTTTCCTCTCCCCTCACATGGAAGGCTGTCATCTGTCGTGTCCAGAGCAGAGTAAACAGACGATATAGTGACATTTTCCAGGGCTCATACATGCTCATTAAGGGTTGCTCATGTGAGGTCTTCCAGCAGCCAAGACCCAAACCATTTTCCAACATCCAAACCGTGGGTTGAGATTCTGCAATTCTTGGAAAGACTAAGATTGGAAAGAGGGAGTTGGAAGGGAAGAAAGTGGGAGGTGAAATCGGACAGATGTTTTGACCTATCATCAAGAACTTCCATTTATAATGACATTTTTTCGCCCCCTGGACCTTAACCTTCTCTTGGAGGGATAAAAGTAATAAAGTGAAAATAGAGTGCCCTTGAGGGGCTGGGGGTGGAGAGAGGCGGTGTCAGCCTTTGACAAGGCTCTCAGTCATTTATATTTGAACCCATTCCCAGAGGGTGAGCTTGCCTTTCACTGCTGGGAACAATTGTCAGGCTGCAAATAATCGAGACAAAGAGTAAGTGCAGTTTCCCAAGTCAGGGAGCCAGTTGCGCAGAAGCCGTTATTCTCTGTCCATTTGTTCCCAGATTGCTGGCATTGTACACCGTGTATCCGAGAGCGCCTGTCCTGTCCCGGTTTTCTTCAGTTACACTGAAACATTCAGGGGAATTACTTTCTGGTTGGGAGGGATTTATAACCCTGTATTTCCCAAAGTGACAAATTTATGTAACTCTCCTACCATGTTAAAAGAAAATGATATAAGGAAAATTCTTTCTGTCTCCCTATCCCATGGCCTCAGGCATAGAAGTGACTGATGCTTGCTGAATTGAATCTTGAACCAAAGTTCTCAGTGGGTCTTCGAATTTAAGTTTATCTTTGAGTAGATCATGGAATCATGTAATTCTGCCTTGTGACCTGGCATTTCAGAGAACTGGTATCAATGTCTTCAATATCATCAAACAGATAATGATACATCCTAGCATTTGGGTTCAAGCTAAGGATGGTGAGCCTTGACTCGAGAAGCTTTGATATACTCTGAAGAAGGCCAGAAAAGAATACAAATACAGGATTCTGTTCAAGTTCATGAAATGACATCCAAGGCCATGTTTCTGAGTCCATGGACAGAGGGGTTTTAGTTGGAAAACATTCAGCTTTTCTTGTTTTGGGGGTGTCTGGGGATTAAATCAAGTGTTAGACTTGGTCATGGTTCAAGTGTGAAATTTCTCCTACAGATTCTTGGTTTAAATATTCAATCTTCAACTTGAAGGCCTATGTTGAGGGAGGTAGAGTTTCTAAGAGGTATGACCATGCTGTTAAAAGTAGATTTAGATTTTTAGGTGTGGGAGAAGGCATTGGATTTAACCCTTCACCCCACTGGTTCTGGTTTAGCCCTTTCTGTCTCCTATTCTACCATCATGGGAAGTTCTACTGCCTTCTGCACCTACTGCCCTAAATCAAGCCTCGATACTTGTTTTCAGCTGAAATACCTCCAAGGTACAGGTTAACCAGCAAGCAAGCAAGCAAGCAAGCAAGCAAGCAAGCAAGCAAGCAAGCAAGCAAGCAAATTCCTTACTCCTTGGAGTCAATTCTGTCAAGCATTCTGCCATAATATAAAATCAGCTCCTACAAACACTAAAGATGAGGTTTCTTCTCACCCATCAGGATTCAGTAGAGTAAGCACGGTTTAGATGAATCTAAATAAGCTTGAAGTATTTTGTTTTTGAGACAGAGAGACATAGAAGGGGGATTTGAGAATGTCTCTGCTATTTATTAATTTCTTGTGATTGGCTAAGTCATATAGTCCTTGTGAACCTGCTTTCTTATTGACAAAGTGGAATAATACAGTCTGGCTTAGGGGATTGTGGAAATCAGTGACTTTATGAAGGACGTACAAAGAGCAGACATATGGTTGGTAGGCCTTAGTGAAGAGGAACTGTGAAAGCATGTACTTGGGGTGTCTTGGCAAAAGCCTAGCATCTTGACTATGTGGGAGGCTGAAGTGGGAGGATCTCAAGTTCAAGGTCTGGGCTACAGTGTGAGTTACAAGACCAGCCTGGGCAACTTAGAGGCTTAGCCTCAAAGTAAAAGGAAAATGTCTGGATTTAGTGTTAGAATGCTTGGTGGTTCTCTGTTAGAATGCTTGGTGACTCTGTGGTTGAATGCTTGGTGATTCTCTGTTAGAATGCTTGGTGGTTCTGTGTTAGAATGCTTGGTGACTCTGTGGTGGAATGCTTGGTGACTGTGGTAGAATGCTTGGTGGTTCTGTGTTAGAATGCTTGGTGACTCTGTGTTAGAATTTTTGGTGATTCTGTGGTAGAATGCTTGGTGGTTCTGTGGTGGAATACTTGGTAATTCTGTGTTAGAATGCTTGGTGACTCTGTGTTAGAATGCTTGGTGATTCTGTGGTAGAATGCTTGGTGACTCTGTGTTAGAATGCTTGGTGGTTCTGTGTTAGAATGCTTGGTGATTCTGTGGTGGAATGCTTGGTGGTTCTGTGTTACAATGCTTGGTGATTCTGTGGTGGAATTTGGTGATTCTGTGTTAGAATGCTTGGTGATTCTGTGGTGGAATGCTTGGTGGTTCTGTGGTGGAATGCTTGGTGGTTCTGTGTTAGAATGCTTGGTGGTTCTGTGGTGGAATGCTTGGTGACTCTGTGGTGGAATGCTTGGTGACTCTGTGGTGGAATGTTTGAGTGGCATGCTGCAGGTTGCTGGGAGTAGAATTTAAATACATTGATTTTCCATTAATGACCATCTGACTGGGAATTGAGAAGTGTTTAAAATTATTTATAATAATTTTAGTCATTCAAAATTTTGGGCTAAAAATGAATGTACATTGAAAGAAATTCTTTTGCTGCTTCAGAAGTAGAATTCTAAAGACAAATAAACACTATTTGCTTGATGCTTTTAAATCCATTTCATACTCTTTAAAAGCACTCACTCATCGATGTGCTTATTTTTAGAATTAGAATATTTAAAAGTGTTTTAAAGCTCTTTACCTTGATTCTGGAGCTTAAATTAGGCTCATACCTATCAAGGTAAGACAACTTGTTCTCTGAAGTTTGCAATTGCGTGCGTGCGTGCGTGCGTGTGTGTGTGCGTGCGTGCGTGCGTGTGTCTGTGTATTTGCTGTTGTTCTCTAAAATCTTTTGTAATAATTGCAAATAGTCTCCGAAAATCTCTGCTTTTCAGGCTTGACCCAAAACACTTTTGTGCTAAATGTCAAGAAATCATATTCTCTCTCTCTCTCTCTCTCTCTCTCTCTCTCTCTCTCTCTCTCTCTCTCTCTTTAAGAAAAGACAAAATAGCTTTTCTTTTGTTAGATGTTTTTGGGCTTTGTGAGGTTTAGACTTAACTCTTTGTCTCAAAAACAGTTTAACATTTTAAAACAGCTATTACATTTTCAAGATGAGAAAAGTGTGTTGGGATTTTTGTTGAACTTCTCTGCAAGGACTGAAAATATATCAATTGCATATTTTATAAAGATCTTTAATAACAACAAAGTCTATCAAACTATGGCATTTAAAAATTGGACAAAAATAGATTTTCAGAAATATTCAAATTATCTCGGCTGTTAAATTCTTTCTCTCTCACACACTCTGTTGTCATGTAAGTCTTTTTGGGCACCCACACACGTGTGTTGTGCATCTTTCATTATCTTTATATCCCTTTTTTCCATGACTTGAGTGGTTCACAGTTTATTCAAGACTTTCAAGAGTACAGAGATATTTTAGTCATTTAGATTCCTGGCGGAAGGCTGTCATTGTGATGTTCACGTGCTACCAGCATAATTTTGAAGGATTCTGTGTTGTCTTAAGACTGACATAAACTTAATGACATCTGAAACGGAGAGCAGCAACTTCGGATAGTCTTGTCTTCTTCACTATTTACATTCTCCATGAGATGACTCTCTGAACCTTGACCACTTTCTCATACATAGATTGGGTTGCAGCTCGGTCCTTGACTCTCCTCTTAAATATTTTGACCCTATTATTTATGACCCCTTTTTTTATTGAGGCAAAATATAAACTTATGTCTGTAGTGTTTCCTTTATAATGAACCCTCTAGCTGTTACACCAACCTGAAATAGCTACCTTTAAATTAAAAAGCCGTTTGGCCATTTTATAGCAGGTATCATAAACAAACTCTAAATTGGATAAGTTTTCCTCTATTTATCGACAGGTTCTCTGGCTGGGTAATCTATTTCAGGCTTGTCTATTCCCTCGCTGATTTATTCCCTTGTTGATGGGCTAACTTGATTGCTTGTAAACGTCTCTTTCCTGCATTTAATGACCACATCTTATTATACTTGTGGAAAAGATGTGTTGTGAAGGGCAAACAGTTTCTCTACAGAATCTGGTGACTGTACAAGTTATTCGTGTATGGGAGAAGTCGTTGTGAACAGGGAGGAGTGAGAAGCAAAAGGGAGGCCATTTCTAAACCATCAAGTCTAACATCTGACTCTGAACCTCTGCTTCATAGGTCTGGAAACTGCACTCTAAAATTTGTTCTGTCCACCTAAGGTTCTCATACCTTGGTTTCCAATAAGTCCAATCCATCTCATTTGAACTGAAGACATTTGTTAGAAGAGCTTTAGGTGGCTCAGAGGATTGTCTGTAGGTAGAGAACCGTCTACCCTCTACCATCAGGGCCAGTCTGCTCAGGGCAGCTGACCATAGTACATCCGTGTGTCCATACCGTGTGCCCTTATAGCTGTTGGGCTCTTACCCCTAGACATTGACTCCATTTTGCTGGGGTGGTGTGGTGACTTCATCTCTATGTGCTACTTTACATTTCTGTTACCACTGTGAATAACCTTTGCCTCCCTGTCTGTGAGTCGTTCTTTCAAGGTCTGGAAGTTATAGATAACTGTCAAATAGATCTCAAATAAAAGGTGGGAGGTGGGAGGTGGAAGGTAGTGATCCTCAGGACCCGGATGCCATCCATTCTGCTCCCATAGGTCTCCACTTCTTCCTTTGAACATCTCAAATGTCCAATTGTTTCTGTGCTGTGCAAACATTATCACACGGCCACCAGACTGGGTTCCCATTTTGTATGTGTTCTTTGTGTAGATGACACAGTAATAATTCTCAAATACAGATTCACTGAGATGTAGACCCTTGTGTTCAGTACAAGTATCAACATGGGTCCACACAGTCCACCCAAATCTACAAATATCAAGAAGAGTGTTATCAAAGATAATGGTTATACAGGGTGAATATGCTGACTTTCTTATTATTTTGAGTCAGTAAACCCCATGGAGGCAGTCTCACAATCAATTGTTTCATCATGGATTATTCTTCCCTGGTTTATATTTCTCTGGATGGAACTAATCTAACAGTTTCCACTTGAAATTCTCTTTACAATAGGCAGGAACATTAGAACTGGAAGGAGAGTTATGATTGGGGGTTCAGCTCAGATGGTAGAATGCTTGGGTAGCATACACAGAGCTTTGGCTTCCATCGCCAGGATAGCATAAACTGGGCATGGGGATGCATGTGTAATCTCAGCACTTGGGAGGAAGATTGGAAGTTCATGGACAGCTTTGTCTATCTAGTAATTTAGAAGTCAACCTAGGTGATCCAGGAGCCTCTGATTTAAGAAAAAAAAGTGAAAGAAAAATTACAGAACTCAAAAGTCAAACACGACAAAAAGCAAATAAAAACAACAACTCTACAGTGCAGTAGGAAGAGGAGCTAACCTTCACATCGAGTGAGTGCTGTTTCTGTTTATTGGCATCGGGTTTAAAAATTGGTACTGAGTTAAAAATGTAGGTTTTCTCTCATTTTAATACTTAGTTGATTTGCCACCAAACCAACATTTATGGAATGGGTTCTCTACTTAAAGGAGTTAGGTTTGAGGTTACCTTATTTTTCCTTTTCCATCTTTACCACCTTCTGTTTATTCAATGGCTTTTTCTTTCTTTTATGTTTTTCATAAATCCAAATGGTATTTTTGAATGACATCATAATAATTACATAATATTATTTCATATTAATACATAATAATTGAAAATAACTATGACAAAAGTTGAATATATCAGAAAAATGTCAATTGGCAAACTGCCACACTTATTGAAAACAATGAATCACAGGGAAAAAAAATCACAAAAATATTATGGACCATGCACACTTTGATGTTTAAAAAGTGTCTTTTTCAAGCCCCTTCAAAGCTTAGGAATCTATGTGGAAGAGGAGCCAGAAGGATTATAAGCTCCAGAGGTGGTGGATGACTCCAAGGACACCCAGACAAATTAGGATGATACATAAATGAAGTCACAGAAGCCAGAATTAGGGAGACAGGCACCTCTAGCCTAGACCCATTATAGCTCTGAAAAAGAGTGGGTTAGCCTTTGACTGGAGCTAACATTTTGTATATTGCATTTGGTGTATAGATTTAAAGAAAAAAAGCTGACATAGTAGATTGAAGTTTTTTTTTTTTTTTCCCTGCCCATGTTTTGTTGATTGGTAAAGTCGTTTTCACAGGGGTAACTTTCCTAAGTAAAGTAATCAAGCCACATGATTTGATAATTGATGCACAGGGAAGTGCTTTAATGAATTATTGAAGCACTTGGCTCAGGTGTATGTCTCCCAGGGACAGAATCCAGAATTACAGTTCAGCAATTAGACCGTCAATGTTCCTTACCCAGTTGACCATAATTAAAATAATTTTATTCTTGGTTTGATACTGGGAATTAAAATGCACACCTCAGTTACCTGGTAAAAGGTTTTCAAGTCTAATGGCATAAGACATGAGGGTTTTAAAATGCCAGCCCGTGTTCTTCTAAATATAGAATTCCTCAATCATTCATGTCTGATTAAAGTTGTATTTGACTAATTGGTAATGGCTTTTCAATTAGGTAAAAGCATATTTTATTTAGAAATTACATTTATTTACATTGATTTTTCTCCTCTTCAGGATGTCTGGGTCGGTATCTAATTTGATCTAGCTGACAGAACTCACAGGAAGCTCTGCAAGAGTAATTGAGATTCATTCTCAAAGCATAGGATGACAAAATAAGCCATGCTTTGGACGAAAGCATCACACTAAGTATAGGTTTTGGAGAGTGTGTAGGAAGCTTCCCCTACTTCACACAAGGGCATCCATGGGGTTATTTAAAGGGGGGGGGGCCCAATAGCGTGTTGCATAGTGCAGTTGTCTGATTGTGGTGGTCATTGTAACTGGCAAAACTTATCATAGTAATATGACCCTTTGTGGTTGCTTTTCTCTGTTCACCATTACAGAACTAAAGAAGGATCAGCTGGCTTAACTGCTTGCCAGGGATATCTGGTATACCTCCTACTGTTTGTTTTTGGGAGATACATTGCAGAGAAGACATATTTGTCTGTTAATGTTTCTGCCAGCCACTATTTTTGATGAAATGGAGATGACATATACCAAGACTTCTCTAGGGTTATTTAATAAATGATGGAAATTTTGTAGACATCTCAGCAGCTATGGTTTTAGAACTACATGTATTCATAGACACAGGCCTACACAGGAACACTATCCTGTATCCTGCCTATTTTTCCTCTAATGCATCTCTTTATTTGGTCTTACTTTTCCCACTTCCAGAGCTACAGTCATAATCTTGCATTTCAGCACTTACATTATAATCATTAGTTAACCAACAAAATGTATTCATTTCCTTTCTACTCCAAGCCTTCTGGCTAGTATATCCCATCAACAGGATTATGTTCCTAATAGAATGCTATCGCCTGCTACTCAAAGCCCCCTCTGCTTTTTATTAAGAACAGAATTCACCACACTGTAGTTCTCATGTTAGTACCATCTGTAATGGCTCATTGAGCCAAGGTTCTGTTCAAATAAGGCCATTCACTCTGCTCTGAACCTGTTTCTGTGGCTCTGCTCCTGTTACTCTATATCTGAAATAGATGTGCCATGGTCTTCCTCTTCTTCCTCTTCTTCCTCTTCTTCCTCTTCTTCCTCCTCTTCCTTCCTCTTCTTCCTCTTCTTCCTCTTCTTCTTCCTCTTCTTCTTCCTCTTCTCTTCTTCTTCTTCTTCTTCTTCTTCTTCTTCCTCTCTTCTCTCTTCTTCTTCTTCTTCTTCTTCTTCTTCTTCTTCTTCTTCTTCTTCTTCTTCTTCTTCTTCTTCTTCTTCTTCTTCTTTTTTCTTCTTCTTCTTCTTCTTCTTCTTCTTCTTCTTCTTCTTCTTCATCTTCTTCTTCTGGTCTCGGCACTTCAAGGTCTAAAACCAGTGTCAACAATCACTGGAATGTCTGTCATCAGAACAAATTGTCGTGAGAGTGAACAGTGTTCCCTCCTCTCACTCACTTTTGCCTCAAACCCCCACCTCAGGAGAAACAGCTCACAGTACAGGATGACAGGTGCAAACACAGCACTGACTGTTTATCAGTGTGGACTTGGTTTGGTAGAAGCAGGCAGAAGCCTGTTCCTTCTTCCCCTTAACTGCTTGCAAACATTTTGTCAGGTTATCTGCCCCACTCTTTGGTGATATCTTGAACACCATCCAGATCTTAGCTGTGGGTGAATTTGAGCTTGTCATAGTCAAAATTTTAATTTCTACCCAGTTGAAAGCTTCAAACCTGCCCCCCTTTCTACACAGTTCCCACGTGTGATTCTGGAGCACACTGAGGAAAAGATGGAGAACAACTTCTGGTTTCTTCATTCTTCTTCTTCATCTTACCTTCCTCTTCTACTTTGTTGCAGAGATTTTAAGACTCCAGAATAGGACAATCCATTTCTACCTCACTGGTCTCTTTGCAGCCCTCTCTAGCTTTTTGGCTTGGCTGTCATAGGACATGCCCAGACTTGCCTTTCTCTCGTCCCATGGTGAAATGATGGATGCATTATTCTTTTCTGGCTGGCTGACCTGTTGACTCCGCTGCTCCCAAGTTCAACCTGACAGCACAGCTTTTTCCTTTTCTTACTTTGACAGGCAGATCACTCAGATACAGTCATAGGTTTGGATCTCAGCTGTCATTTCTACTGGCCCCAGGGAAGCCTTCCTAACCTTGTCCTGTCAAACGGTACAATCAGTCAAACCATAGCCCCCCTTCTGACTTGCCCATCTTCCCTTTCTTTTTCTTACTATTTTCATTTAAATGAAGGAATAAGTGTGTGTGTGTGTGTGTGTGTGTGTGTGTGTGTGTAGTGTGTGTTAGTGGGTGCCATGTGTTCCTGGCTGTCCATAGGATCTTGGAGAAGGGATTAGATCCCTTGGAGGTGGATTTAAAGAGGCTTGTGGACCACATCTCACCCTTACCTAACAATGGTACTGGGAACTGATTTTGGATTCTTCAGAATAATAGCAAGCATTCCTAACCATTGAGCCATCTCCCCGAAATGGGTTGTCCATTTGTATCTCACTGCCATGGACAACTTAATCCATACTCCACCCTTTAAATGACTCCATGTTAGATCCAGCCCCCACCTCTCCAAGCTGTGTCTTTTCCATGAGCACGGGCTGGGTCTTTTTGCATGAGAAACACAATGGTTTCAGTTCCCATTATTGTAAAATGAAAACAAAACCAAATAAACAAAAGCTGAAAACAAAAAAATCAGGCAGTGCAGGACAAGTCCTCAGGGTTATTATTATTATTACTATTATTATTATTACTACTATTATTATTAATACTACTTCTACTACTACTACTATTAGTATTATTATTATTTTCTGTTTTGTAAGGTGTAATCCAGTGGGCTTTAACTGGACAGAGCTTCTCTTGGTGTCCTCTCTTCTATATCAGAGGCAGGGAGACAAGCTCTTCCCTCATCATACTTAGTAGCTGCTATTCCAGGGTGAGATTGGTGTTAGAGCTAGGGTCAGTTTTTCCTCAGGAGAGGATGATGACCTAATTTCATTAATTAATAGTACATGTGGAGACCATTTCCTGGTATTAGCCCTGATGGGTTTCAAGTGCAGAGTGTGGGGATCTTGTAAGGGGAAGGTTTGGCTGGCAAGGCACCTCCTCTGAAGTGATAGACTAGCGGAAGCTCGGCAGACTTTATCTGCTCCAGTGACCTTATCCTGTCCCTAGCTGAGTTGTCCGATGAGAGAAGGTGCTTTCTTGCTTCTCTTTTCACCCACGTGGCTTCCTGGTACCCGCGGATAGCATCATCTCCAGGATGACACGTGCTTAGAATGTCTGCCTTAAATTACAGTTTTCCTGCCAACCGCCCATGCATGGTTTCCAGAATTATTGAGACGAGATATTGGGCATTTTAACTCAGAAATAGGACTTACTGAAAATGCGTACAAACTGGAATCCACATGTACAGCTCAGGGCTTGGTCTTGTGACAGATGCAATGGACCTTTATTAGTGTACCAACTCTGATTATTACACATTTCTGTCTCTGTCTCTGTCTCTGTCTCTCTCTCACGCACAATATACATGTACAACTCTCTCTTTATGTGGTTCTGAGAAATTGTCAGTCACAACTCCTTTCCTGGTTAGAGTAAGTAGGGCATGAGGGGCCATGATCAAGTTTGGGACAAAGTCAAGTCTTTTGTCTGAGGTGTTTTACTTGCTGTCCAGGGAAAATGTCATCTGTTCTCTGTGAAGATGAAATTGGCCCAGCTCTCTGTGGATACAGAGCTGTCTGACACAAGACAGTAGCCACATTATCTCCTGCTCAGGAGAAACCCACAGTCTGAGCTTAAACCCTGACAGGAGCAGTAGAAATAGAGAAGGAAGTGGTCCAGTAGGTTTCCAAGACCGTGGACTAGGGCTCCAGAGGTGAGCATCTTTCTCTTTCTGCTACTGGATGCCCCTCCAGGCCAGTTTCTTTTTAGGCCCTCGAAGTTCTGTGTGTGATTTACAAACTCCAGCTCCCTAGGGATGTGGCCTAGCTAAGTTCTTCTCAGTAAATGGGGAGTTTAGGGGGAGAGAATTTTGAGCCTGCACAGTCACAAAACTTTGTATCACAAGAAAGAATGGTGGTGATTCCAACCACCACAGAGGCCAGCAGATTGGGGGTTGATCTGGCAGAAAACCAATAACAAACACTAAACGTTGTAGGCCTGTAAGCACCCTCGGCACATGAGAAGGATCTAATTAGGGACATTTCCAAATGCAGCAGGTGTTATAGCATGCACTCTGTCTCTTTAAAATCCTGGTTCCTCCGAGGACACAGGTTGCAGGCCTGGCTTCAGGTCTGACTGCTTTATTAATTCTGTGCCCTGGTAGCTTGCTCAAAGAAAGGTACTCCCTGCC